>NC_051083.1:71863985-72018985 GCF_004664715.2 Peromyscus leucopus
ACACACACACACATATATATATATATAATGATTATTTATGATGCCTATTTACTCAGTATCTTAATCACCTTCCATATTGAATTTCAACAATGCTAGTATATGATCCAGATTACACAGAAATTTCAAACTAAAGTAACAATTCTTATTCTTTTTTTAAAATGACTGGTATCACTTTTAAAACTAATATTGTACATGGCTTTTAATAAATTAGAACTTTGTAGCAATATTAGACAATATAACTTATAGACTGTCTACAAAATGGAAGGTATTAAGTTCAAATGTGGAGAAGGCAAGATTTTCAACTGGTTCATCATTCTGTTACTTATACTTCTGCAGTGATGATTTTAATATAAAACCATCTCATATATAGTAATAAGAAACATGTACTCTTTCAATAAAGCCTACAAAGTTCTTTGTCATGGGAAAAAGTCTCTTTGTTATTCCTAAAATATTTTGGTCCATTACCACCTAAACTACTTCAAGAATCTGTTTCTACCTATAGCAGTAATCTACAGAGAGACTTAAGTAACTGCTTACAGCAGCAATGCAGACAGAGATGGAGTTGTTCTTTGTAATCAGTCAAAAATAATTTGTTTCCTATTTCTTTAGCTTGATAGTTCCTCTATTCAAAATATTTTACATTCACACTCAAAATTTATGAGTATCTTTTTTAATTAAAAATTTTCATTTATTTTACATACCAACCACAGTTTTAAAATGAGACTTGCATTTCTAAATACACTAATCATATGCCCTGAGAAGTTTAGTGAACTTAACAATATTCTGGATTCAAGTTCCATCACAATTTTGTTTATTATTGTGATTTTTTTGTTCAATTCAAAATGGTGAAAGACTCTGTCCTACCACTAGAAACTAGGGATTTTGGAAAAACATTGAACCAGTTTCTTTTTATGAATCTCAAGATTAAGGTCTTCGGATGCTTTTATTTCAACTCCAGTCTCAGAAATGCCCAGTTTTAGAATTTACCAACAAGATTTTCCCATTACTTTTATTTTTATATAAACTGATTTCAGTTTTCAAAATATCCTACTAAATTCTTCTAGGCGGATATTACTTTGAAGTCTTTGAATGTTATCTGCTGAATTTATTTTTTAGTTTACAAGGTTTCTCCTTAAACAAAAATAGGCATCTAACAATAAACTAGCCAGTTTTTACCAAAACTTGGGAAAAGGATGGAAAGTGTGTTAGAGCTATGGCTAACAACAACAACAAACAGTGCTTGTAGGGTTTCATTCCAGGGTAATGGCTGGTGAAATTGTTCTGGGTAGTTGAAATGAAATAAGAAGATGAATTAAAGAACATGAAGGAGATCAAGCAAAATGTTTTATTGCTTTTCTTTGAAGGCACAATGGCTATACTCTGTCTCTTTTTGTGTAGAGGATATTTAAAGCCAGTATGCTGAATACCATGATAGCTAATGAAGGCTGTAAATCCAAAGTAATGGTACAAAATTCTACAGCTAGCAGGTTCTAAACCAGTATGCCAACCATTCTGCTTCTCATATTATTTTAACTGATAAATATTCTAATTGATGAAAGAAAGCACAGTTTTTCCCTCACTCTGAAAAAATGTCATGTGGAAGCGAAAGGCATAATCTTACTAAAAGCACAGTTATTAAAGATGGATATAAGACAAAGGACTGTAGAAGTCACAACTATTTTTTCTTTTTAAACTGTTCAGAAAACTTTGCTGAGAATTCTGTAAAGATAAAGATAATTCTGAATGTATAAAACAGATAAAAGATAAGCCTTGTAATTCAATAAAATGTATTCATATATATTTTGCAATGAACAAAAATTTGACTATTAAATAACTGCAGGCTTGCACTCATCATTGCAAAAATTTCATGGACTTATATGTAGCTTAAAAAACACCTGGTTTTATGGTGGTGTTACACAGCTGAAAAAATAAAGTGTCATATCAGTATGGGGTCACATTTGTTCAAGAAAAACTAACATGAGGATTTCTTTTGTCAACATAGGAGATGAGCTGTATGATAAGGGGCAAATTACACTCTCTGATCTACCCTTTCCTCATGGAAGTGACTTGAGATTAAAACTTTAGTCTGGAGTCACATTACTTTTATACATTTTTCAAATAAAGCAATTTTTGAAAGAGAATAATGCTGGCAAAAGGAATTCCAGATTTTATTACAGAATCACTGGTCCATTTATAATTCTATACTTTTCTTTCATAGAAATGGATACATATAAAAGAAGAGCCAAATAGTTCAAAAATTGAGTGCTTCTAATATCTATATGCATTATATTATATGTGAGAAAATACTTTTAATGTTAACTATATATAAATCCTTTTATGAACTTTTGAGAAATTGTCATTAATTTTTTTATCATAGTTACTCATTTATTCATTTAATTTGGGAATAAAGTGTCCCACCTATTTTTTTTAACTTTTATTCTTCTCTCACACATTACATCCCACCACAGTTTCTCCTTCTTCCACTCTTCTCAGTCCCTCTCCCCAAACCCCTTTCCCCCAGACCAATTATTCTTGTTTCTTTAAAAAAAAATGAACAGGCCTTCCAGGGATTCCACTGAATATGACCTAATAAGAAACTGAATGGTATTGTAAAATAAAATAAATAAAATTAAAAAAAAAACAGAAAAAAAAAGAAACAAGATGCAATAAGACTGGGCACAAACTCATATATCACTGCTGGACATGGCAATCCAGTAGGAGGAAAAGGGTCCCAAGCACAAGAAAGAGTCAGAGACACCAACATTCCCATTGTTGGTGGTCCCACAAGAACACCAAGGTACACAACCATAAAGTATATTTAGAGGACCTACCACAGACTCATCAGGCTCCCTGAATGCTGCTTTGGTCTCTGTGAGTCCCTGCTTAGTTGATTCTGTGGTCTGTGTTCTCCTGGTGTCCTTGACCTCTCATGCTCCTCCCCTTCTTCTGTAATGTTTGGCTGTGGGTCTCTGCATTTGCTCCCATCGGTTGCTAGGTGATGCCCCTCTGATGACAAATGGGCTAGGCATCTATCTATGAGTATAGCTGAATATCATTAGGAAATATTTCATTGACATTTTTTTTTGCAAGTCCTTGTTTGGTTCTATCCTGGGTCTCTGGGCTGTCTCCTAACCCCAGTTCCTGATCCTCCAGGGAGTTTCAGGCATGGACTCCCTCTCCTTGTGAAGGCATCAAGTTGGATTGTTTATGGGTTGTCTGTAGCTTTAGAGTTTTTCCTGCCTTGCCCACAGTCAGGACAAACCTCTGCCACCCGCCAGTCCCACAGCCGCTCAGACCCAACCAAGTAAACACAGAGACTTATTTTGCTTTCAAACTGTATGGCCGTGGCAGGCTTCTTGCTAACTGTTCCTTTATCTTAAATTAATCCATTTCTACAAATCTATACCTCGCCACGTAGCTGGTGGCTTATCGGCATCTTCACAGGCTGCTGGTCATGGCGGTGGCTGCAGTGTCTCTGGTCATGGCGGCGGCTGCAGCATCTCTGGTCATTGCGGCGGCTGCAGCGTCCTTCTGCCTTCCTGCCCCTTTTTATTTCTCCTCTCTGTTGGTCCCCGCCTATCTTTCCTGCCTAGCCACGGCCGATCAGGTTTTATTTATTAACCAATCAGAACAACTTGACATACAGACCATCCCCCAGCACAGCCAAGTGCAGACCATCTCAAACACCTGCACTCAGGCCCATGGTCCTAATCATCCTCTATACGGACCTGCTGGGTAACGCCACAAGGAACCCAAGAAGGGCTCCCACAGGACATACAGAACATCCCACAGCAGTTGTCCATTCCAACAAGTTCTGCATCACCATTGCCCGAGAACACCTTGCAGGCAGGACAGATCGTAGTTTGAAGGCTTTGTGTTTGGGTTGATGTCCCAGTGCCGCTGCTAGGAGTCTTTTCTGTTATAGAAGATCCACCTAATCTTTAATGTGTTGGCATCAGTATTCTTTCATTTGTGTACCACAAAGAAAATAGTTTAATGAGTGAAATAATGGGATATTTAAAAATAATAGTTTTCATTTATTAGACATACTAATTTGCCAGAAACCACTGTTCACTTTAGATGCAAGCTCAATTATATGAAATGATTTCATGATGTATAATATGGAAGTATCTTCCTAGTATTTTTATCTTGTCATATCTGTTTTTTCTTTTAGTATTTTATAACACATATTATTTGTATATGTGAGAAGTGTCATGTTGATTTTTAAGATTTAAATTCCTGCTTTTATAGGCATATTTCATTAATGTATTTTGGTATGTTTGCTTAATTTCTTGGGTTTACTGATTTCACTGGCTATTATATATGATCTCATCTTGTATATTCTTCCATTTGATATTAAGTGTTAAACCACATTCCCTATAGAATGTTTTGAAGAACACCAGAAGTTATTAATTGAACTCCATACAATCTTGCCCCTCCTTTTCCCTCAATGATTTTGTGGTTTATAAAATTGTATAGAGAAAGACTAGTATAACTGTATAGAGAAAAAAGGTATCACTGTGTACAAAAAAATCTATTTAAAAATTTTTTTGTGTACAAACAATCTTGAACATTATGGCCCTAGGTGATAAATTGTGTGCAGGTCAAATTGGGAAAAATATTGTGATGAGGATTATTTTAATCTTAATATAATTACATTACTTCATTCCTTGTCCTGCCTCCAACCCCTCCTATGTTCCCCTCTTTTTTTTTCTTTTTTCTTTTTTGGTTTTTCGAGACAGGGTTTCTCTGTGTAGCTTTGCGCCTTTCCTGGATCTCGCTCTGTAGACCAGACTGGCCTTGAACTCACAAAGATCCGCCTGCCTCTGCCTCCCAAGTGCTGGGATTAAAGGCGTGTGCCAGCACCACCCAGCTCTATGATCCTGTCTTACTCCCTCTTAATTTTATGGCATCTTTTTAAATTACAATTATTATACACATGTACACACAAATATATAATTATGTAAATACAACATACTAGGTTCCTTTAGTGTGGCTTGTGTGTATATGATTTAAGGGTTGACCACTTATTTATTTATTTATTTATTTATTTATTTATTTTTATTTTATTTTATTTTACAATACTATTCAGTTCTACATAACAGCCACAGATTCCCTTGTTCTCCCCCTTTCCTGCCCCCCTCCCCTTCCTCCCAGCCCAACCCCCATTTCCACCTCCTCCAGATCAAGGCCTCCCCCGAGGACTGAGATCGACCTGATAGACTCAGTCCAGGCCCTCCTCCCCGATTGAGCCAAGCGTCCCTGCGTAAGTCCCAGGTTTCAAACAGCTAACTCATGCAGCGAGCCCAGGACCTGGTACCACTGCCTAGATGCCTCCCAAACAGATCAAGCCAATCAACTGTCTCACCTATTCAGAGGGCCTGATCCAGTTGGGGACCCCTTGGGCTGACTACTTTGATTGGATAACCAATTAAGGGTCTAATCCCTGGGACAGGCTGATCCTCCCTCTCTTAGCAATCATTAGGCTCCTGTATTTCTTTGTTTAGGTTTGGGATCCTATGAAATTTCCCCCTTCCATGCTAGTATCTTTATTGATATCATGATTGTTCAGGTTTTGTTTAACTATCCATATTATGGTATTATGGACAAAACTTCCCTGTCATTTCTAGGAGAAATGATCTCACAAATGGCTTCCTGGTCCTCTGGCTCTTACAGTTTTTCCTCTTTAATGATGTTTTCTGAGTCTTACGTGCAGGAGTTGTGTTGTAGATGTATCTGTTGGGGCTGGGCTGTATATGACCTATGGATATCTTCATTTTGATATGCTGTGGTTTTCTATAAAAGTCTCTGTTGGCTATAAGAAAAAGCTTTTTTGATGAGGGATGAGAGCTACCCTTATCTGTGTATTTAAGGATAAATTTTTAGATTGCAGTAATGAATTATGCTAGTTTAGTAAAATGATGATAGTAGGCTCTCTTCTAAGACCCATGACCTCACTACCCTTAGGTAGTTTGCTAAGTTTCTAGTACCAGGCATGATTTCCCTTCTATTGAGTGGGCATTATGTTCAATTAGACAGCTGTGGATTACTGCCCAGATATGAATGTCAGTGATTCACTGTTGTATTTATCTTGCCATACTCGTTCTATAGAACACTGACATCACAACTACACACAGATATTGATTCCTTCTCTCCCTTGTCAAATTACATAATACTTTCTGGTGCTATGAAATCTGGATGACATGAAGATTGCTTTAATATTAATTCTAGCTCAAATCTCCTGTGTCCTAAGTGTGCAGTGCCATATCTTTAATCTCTGAGAGGCAACCAAGGAAAACAGCAATAATCTATATTGTTTTGGGAGTCACTTGGACTACCCTGACCAACACTTTGAACAGAGGTTTTTCATGTCTGGTATTGGGGAATTTGTTAGATGTTTTAGGGAACATTGGATTTTATGGGAAGCATTGTCAGCTGAAATGACATAATTTATATATATATATATATATATAATGTATACTTGTATGTATGTAATTTTATGTTAATATAAAATAGTATGATTCCTTGATGATTAGTCAAACATCCTTGGTATTATTTGTAAACATAAAATAATTTGTTTCTTTAAAAAAAAGAAAAACAAAGGTATATGTAAATGAAGTTGATAATACAGAGCTCTCATGGATCTGCACTAGGTCCACTGCATATGTTATAGTTGATAGCTTGGTGTTTTTGTGGGACTCCTAAAAATGGAAGTAGGTGTGTCCCTGACTCTTTTGCCAGCACTTGGGATCCTTTTCCTTCTATAGTGCTGCTTTTTTCAGACTCATGAACAGCTTTTGCTTTATCTTATTGTGTCTTGTTTGTCCTGTTTGACTGTCATCTCTTGGAGGCCTGCTCTTTTTTGAAGAGGAACCAGAGGAGGAATGTATCTGGGGGAGAGCAGAAGTGTGTCTGTGTGTGGCGGGGAGCTGGAAGGACTGGAGGGAGGGGAAACTGTGATTGGGATGTATTGTATGAGAGAAGAATCTATTTTCAATAAAAATAAAAACTGCATCTTAAAAAAAGAAAATACAATTTCATTTAACTATTTTCTGCTATAATTCACAACTAAGACTAAGGCTTGGGCTTGGGGAATAATTCATTGGTAGAATACTTGCCTAGCCTTTCTGAGGTTTTGGGGTTCATTCCTACCACCTCTAAAAATAATCATAATGCCTATTAAAGAGATACACCTAGATATTTGGTGAAAACTGGAGAAAGTAACTTTGATGGCATTTCCTTAGGGAATTTTCTTCTCTGTCACTGATGTTCAAAAATGTGACCTTGTGATTCTATGGGGTCCTGTGTGGTCCTTGATTAATTTAAAGTAATTTGGGTAAACTCTTGAAACTTCAGCAGTTTTCAGCTTAATCATGAGTTATTCATATTTTGCCTAATCACAACAATCCATTTTGTCATTCTGGTTATAATCATTCTACTTATGAAATTTTATTACACATTACATAACAAATATTTTAGTGAGATCATCTAATTAGGATTATTTTCCACTCGTAAGGATTCCTCATAAATCTTTTAGCCTCACTGATGTTATTCTTGTATATCCTTATATGCAGTTTTGCAGGATTTCTTTCTTTAATGTTATCATGTTTCTCTTCGGATGAGAAACATTCATAGTATGTTTCTAGTAATCCAGAGTCAAAAGGTGACTACTTGATTTAATACTGTCTTTTCTGTCTTGGCTAACATTTAAATTTAGCTTTATTTATCCCTTTAGGTTTCTTTAAATATTTTATAGTATTAGACACATGACACACAAAGAAGTAATCAGGTGTTTCAAAACAGAGAAACAAATTTTAAACTAGGAGTTTTTTTCTGATTATCAAACCTGTTCTTATACTTTGAGAAAGGCACGTGTTAGTAGAAATATTTACAATGTTCAAGCAAAAGTCATTGCCTGTTTATTAAACTACTATTATGGTATCAGCTTTATATAATGAAAATTCGACATTTGCTTAGGATTTACTGTAGTAAAATTGCTCACTGCTTCTGATTATGTCTGTACTTGGATTCAAGAGGAATTCAGACATAATAATAGTTGGCAAGGCATAGTGAATGAATGTGTGTCTCTACTAGGACAACATCATAATGTGAATTTTTTTTAAAAGGTATTTTCTCTTAGGTGTTTCTTTCTTTCCAATATTGGTTGTACAATTTCTTTGGCTTTATTTGATTAGTGGGATCAGTGAATTTTATGTCACCATTCAATAAAAGGTATTTTTTAGTTAAAAATATCCACATTTTTTAAAGCAAGCAAATGGAAATCATCTTAAGATTGACAGGGTGGCTTTAGTGTGTGTATATTTATGAGGATTAATGGGGTGACTGCTAAAAAAGTGAGGCGCACTAAAGGTCAAAGTAAAAAAGAGGGATTTGCATTTTTTTGTATCCAGTGAACCATTCTGTTCTAACAGAGGAAGCAGTAATGTCACAGTGCCAAACCTTATCCACTGTCATTTATACTGTCTTGATGTAGGGCTATAGATGATAATGATAAGCTCAAGCAATCATAATCTTTAGTGTTAGCTTTGAGGTAACTGATTCATTTTCTTTCTTAGACTGTTCATTTTCTTTTCATTTTGTTTTAGGAAAAATATACACATAGAGGAGTGTATAAGTCATAAGTATCCAACCTTATTAATTTTCACAATGGTAGCACATTTGTGCCTATCCTATTATTCAGATCAAGAATTATAGCATTGTGGATATCATCAAAAGGAAATTGTATTCTGACATTTATCACCATGTAGTTGTATATTTAATACAAGTAGACGGACAGAGTATGCATTCTTTTGTCTCTGGCTTTTTCATGTGTTATGTCTTTGAGATTCATCAATGTTATTACATGTAAGAATAGTTTATTCTAATTATTGCTAAATAATAATCTATTATACATCACAGTTTATTTATTCATTCTATTGGTGATGAATGTTGGAACTATTTTGAAAGCTGCATCTATGAGTGTTCATGTGAACATCTTCATGAATATTGGTGGAAAATGCAGTAATTGTTGTATAACAGTACACTGCTATATTTATTCACATTCCACACTTCAGAAGATGCTTCCAAATACATTAATATATTTTTCCACAAAACAGAGTATAAGAGTACTCCTTCTCCATATTATTATTGACACTTGGTATTATCCATCATTTTACTTTAGTCAAGTATTTAATGAAATTATGAAAGGAGAAAAATACGCAGCTATTCTTGTGTTTTTTTAATAATCTTTTCTTAATTTAATTTAATTTTTTTTTATTTTACAATACTATTCAGTTCTACATAATAGCCACAGATTCCCTTGTTCTCTCCCTTCCTGCCCCCCTCCCGTTCCCCCCAGCCCACCCCTCATTCCCACCTCCTCCAGATCAAGGTCTCCCCCGAGGACTGGGATCGACCTGATAGACTCAGTCCAGGCAGGTCCAGTACCCTCCTCCCCGATTGAGCCAAGCATCCCTGCATAAGTCCCAGGTTTCAAACATCTAACTCATGCAGCGAGCCCAGGACCTGGTACCACTGCCTAGATGCCTCCCAAACAGATCAAGTCAATCAACTGTCTCACCTATTCAGAGGGCATGATCCAGTTGGGGGCCCCTCAGCCTTTGGTTGATAGTTCATGTGTTTCCATTCATTTGGTTATTTGTCCCTGTGCTTTATCCAACCTTGGTTTCAACAATTCTCGCTCATATAAACCCTCCTCTTTCTCGCTAATTAGACTCCCAGTGCTCCACCCGGGGCCTAGCCGTGGATGTCTGCATCCAGATTCCTCAGTCCTTGGATGGGGTTTAAGGCACAACTATTAGGGTGTTTGGCCATCCCATCACCAGAGTAGGTCAGTCCCGGCTGTCTCTCGACCATTGCCAGCAGTCTTTTGTGGGGGTATCTTTGTGGATTTCTGTGGGCTTCTTTAGCTCTTTGTTTCTTCCTTTTCTCATGTGGTCTTCATTTACCATGGTCTCCTACTCCTTGTTCTCCCTCTCTGTTCTTGATCCAGCTAGGATCTCCCGCTCTCTTTCCCTAGACCCTCACCCTTCATTGCTCCCACTCATGTCCAGACTGTTCATGTAGATCTCATCCATTTCTCCATGTCTTTCTTGGGGTCCCGTTTTCCAGGTAGCCTCACTGGTGATGTGAGTAGCAGTCCAGTCATCCTTGTTCCACATCTAGCATCTTCCTATGAGTGAGTACATACCATATTTGTCTTTCTGAGTCTGGGTTACCTCACTCAGGATGATTTTTTCTAGATCCATCCATTTGCCTGCAAACCTCATGATGTCATTGTTTTTCTCTGCTGAGTAGTATTCCATTGTGTATATGTGCCACAATTTATTTATCCATTCTTCAGTTGAAGGGCATCTAGGTTGTTTCCAGGTTTTGGCTATTACAAACAATGCTGATATGAACATAGCTGAGCAAGTGCTCTTGTGGTATGATTGAGCATTTCTTGGGTATATGCCCAAGAGTGGTATAGCTGGATCTTAGGGGAGATTGATTCCCAATTTTCTAAGAAAGCGCCATATTGATTTCCAAAGTGGTTGTACAAGCTTGCATTCCCACCAGCAGTGTTACGGAATTGCTCAACATCACTAATCATCAGGGAAATGCAGATCTTTTTTTTTTTTTTTTATTCTTGGAGAATTTCATATTCTTGGAGAATGTGTTTTGCTCATATTCAGCCTCCATACCACAACTCTTTACAGTTCCACACAAACCTTTCTATTCACTTACTCACTCACTTTTGTGTTATCTTTTAAAAAAAACCTGAAGAGTTCAATTTGTGTTATAATGTTTTGTAATACTTATTTATCCATGTATTTTATGTATATGTGGCTTTGTCTTCATTCACATTAGGAGAGAGATTCAGATCCTATTACAGTTAGTTTGAGCCACCATGTGGTTTTTGGGAATTGAACTCATGACCTCTGGAAGAGCACTCAAATGCTCTTAACTGATGAGCCATCTCTCCAGCCCACAATTTTTGTTATCTTAATATTCTTGTGAATGGCTCCTATCCAGGAGATTGGTGGACCTAGTAGGAATCACACCAGTTAATAAAGCTGAATTTCTCTCCCAGTAGCTGTGAATTGCCAATAGCCTGGCAGCTAAGGGTAGGACTTTACATCTTCTTATACCACTCCATGCAGGAATATTTTCTGGCTTGATCTAATGAGTGTCTTGTGCATGGTGTCACAAATGCTATGAGTTCAAATTTTCAACTCTACTATTGTGTCCAGGATATACATATTAATAACAATGTGCACCTGAAGGCCTTTCCAAAGCAAGAACAAATAACACTCAAAAAGATTAGTTGGGAAGGAATAATCAAAATTAGGGCTGAAATGGATACTTGCTGGGAAAGGAAAAAATCAGTTTTCTCCAATGGACTGTTCCTTGGTATATCAACTATTTTCCAGGGAAGCCTCCATGCCCAGGTTCAGTTAGCTAATACAAAATGAAAAATCAATTTTTTTTGTTTGTGTGTGAGCATGTGTGTATGCTTCTTTTTTGTTGTTTTATGTTATTTATATATTTTAGTTTGTTTTGATTTTTTTGTACTTTTGTTGTGTTACCTATTTTTTGAAAGAAAGAAGGAATATGAGGTTAGGTGGTTTGGGAAGTGGAGAGAATCTAGGAAGAGTTGAGGGAAGTGAAAGAATATGATCAAAATATTGCATGAATTTTTTAAAAAATAAAAATGAAAAAAATCAGGACCAACAATAATGGATTAGAATCAAACAACAAAAAATACAAAGAATCAACAAAATTTAGAGTTGGTTCTTTGAAAAATTAAAGAGACTGATAAACTTCTAGCCTAATTTACCAAAAGAAAGAGAAAGAGTTACTAAAATCAGTGATGAAAGGGAAACAGCACACAGGTGTTTTTTAAGGGAATAAGCGTGGTACATACTTGTGTTCCTAACAATTTGAAAAACAGGGGCAACATGGTGCCTCAGTTCGGGCTTATCTTTGTGGGTTTCAGGCTTCCCTGTGTGGTTGTGATCCTGTGTGATTCACGTTAACTATTATGTGTGTCAAAAACACAAGCACTAAATAAAATGTTTTGAAAATTTGTAATGTTCTAAAAATGCGATGTATTTTTTTTTTTTAGAATTTCAAATATCCAAGACAGAGGGGTTAACACCAAATCACATAATAGGAAGAAAGGAAATATAGCCTCAAATGAATACATGTCCTATATAATTTCTAGCAAAATCATTAAATAACATAGAAAATGCATTAATCAACTTGTATTATATATGGATTATACAGTAATATTTAATAAGGTTTTGTGCTTTCCCTAATATATACTTTAATAAAGATGAGACTTTAAAATAAAAAAATTGAGATTATCATAGAGAATAAAAGAGAGTATAATGTGATACATGTAAAACCTTTTTGTGAGTGTTTTTTTTTTAAATAAATATATTCTGTGGATATTTTTGAGGCAGAGTGTCACTACGGAAATCTTGGCCTCAAACTCATGATCCTCCTACTTCTGCCACTACACTCCTGGGGGGTACAATTATGTGTCAGTAACAGCCAACTTAAGACACTGCTAATGGCTGTCTTATTTTGGGAAAAATCTGAAAAAAAAATAACTCTCTATTAATTCTCTGTCACCCAATCTTCCCATCTATGACAAGAGAAAATCCTTGTGAAGACAGAAGATTTTCAAAGGAAAGCTAATTAAAATCATCACCAATGGGGCCATTTTATATATAGTAGCCAGATATATTTGAGAACTCAGTCAATTATTATGATATAACAAGGCAATTATCAATATGTACCAACCACATGATGATGTATAACTCAATCAGAACAATACTTTATTTTTGGACAATTTGTCCATATTATTATATGAATGTATATAAAATTAATTTGAGTTATAAAAACAAGCACTGATATTGCATATTTTATGGTATTTAATAGTACTTCACAGTTCTTTTTATGTATCTTCTTATTCTCTTCATTAAATGGATTATAAATTCTCGAATGCTGTCTGAGCTCTCTATATTCCTATTACAAATTGTCTTTGTAGGTTGCCACAAAATTCCAAGGGTAGAGAAAATAGGATATATTATTCCAAATAAAATTTATTTGGTTTTTAAGTAAATACCATTGATAAAACTCTGCGATACCATAATGCAGTGAATCCATAGTAATTTTACAGCAAATGCATAAAGATCTTATAATATTGATCCTTCTGGGTTATTACAGCTGCCCTTAAAGGTAAATAAAGCAGTAACACCTGAGACCACAGAATTGATCATAACATTTATTGTAAAAACTGCACTGCCATCGGTTTACTTCTGAGATTAAAAAAATGTTTGGTCTACTTTAAATCAGTTGATGAACTTAGTGGAGTTGAAGCAAGGTTTCAGTTAGTTTGTGCGAAGCGCATTTCCCTGTAGGGATACTAACTCCTCACTGTGTTGTAGATGCTGCAGGCCTCACAGCCTGATTTGCTTTACTTCTCAGCACTGCAGTATGCATGGGTCTCCTTTGAGTATTAAAAATTTGTGTAAGGCATGGTTGTGTGTAAAAATGTGCAAATAATTTAAACAAGACTTTGAAATGGTCTGTCTCATGGAAATGTCAAAGAGACAAAAATAGCAGATTTCCTTAGTTCATCATAATGAGAAATGCCTCTTTGGAGTCTTCTCTGTCATCCATTGACAGTTCTCTCACCTCTTAAATGATTGATTTTCTTTCTCTGAACATAATATTTTCTTAATTATTTGAGAATTTTATACAATGTACTCCCATCTCATTTGCTTCTCATTCTTCCCAGGTCTGTCTGGTTTCTAAATTCTTATCTATCAGTGATATTGTTCAAGACATTTTATCTATCTATCTATCTATCTATCTATCTATCTATCTATCTATCTATCTTGCATTTCTTCATGTTCCTGTGTGGTTCCAATAATTTTTCAAAACTGTTCTCTAGGTTTGGTGAGATTCAAAAGTAATAACATCCAACTAGCTCTGGCATATAGAATTATAAACCATTTTTGACAGAAGAGGTAAATAATAGACTTTCAAGGCTTAAGTTCAGAAATTCTTAAGGGAGCTTAGTATAAACATGCTACTCACTGAAGGATGTGCTACTTGCTGCAGTTTTCTTTGCCTTACACTCTATTTGCATTTGTCTTTAACTTAAGAACCAGATGGATCTTTGAAAACCAGATAGCTGTGGGATGGAGAGGACAGATAAAGATAAGCTAAGTCCATAAATACTATATAAGCCACCCAGAGATCTGATTGGATTCTACATGCTTGCTTCATGTTAGCTGAATAATAGTAGAGAGGAATTCACAAATCTAGCTGCATATTATGCTATTTGTTCTTTTGACATTATGATTCCAATGTTTCCCAGAAACATTTTAGAAGATTTATTGTATTTTAAGTGGGTTTTATGAATATTACAAAGCAGGGGACCCGGTGTTAAAAGGGATCAGATCCTAAGACACTCTTGCTGTGTGGGCAGAGATGTTAATCCTTAGTAAGGCAACCAGCTTTCACTAAAATGTGATTTGTTTTCAGTACAGTTTCTACATTTCAGAACAAGGGGAAATTGGCTTTTCTGATAATTAGCTATTTCAATCTCATGTTTCAATGAATTTGATCATGTGTTGTAGATCATCTTACAAAAATGCAACAGTGTCTATTTAATATTATGAATATTCTTGTCTTTTACAAAGAAAGGTAAACACAGTCTCCAGGCTTCTTGTTGGCTCCCTATGGGTTATTATTTATCAATCACCATTTCTCTTATTTATTAATTTTCTAGAAATTTGAGATTATTTCTCTCTCTCTCTCTCTCTCTCTCTCTCTCTCTCTCTCTCTCTCTCTCTCTCTCTCTCTCTCTCTCTCTCCTGCTTACCATTAAATATCATTTGAAACCAAAAGGCTTATATCAGTAAAGAATTTACATTGTACTCCAAAATGAAACACTGTAACTGAATTCAGTTCTGCAATGTAGGCTTGTGTAAGAAAACAGCCTTGCATTTATTTTAGTGACCTCCAAGAGTAAATAAGCTGTCTCTGCTTAATTATTCCTGAAGTATTAGAAAATGATGTTTTTCTAGTAGCTTTTTGTTATACTTTCTCAGTACCAAAGAAGCAGTTTAAAGCAAGGTGAGAGAATACAATCTAAGATAGTCTGCCCAGTATATAATATGTCACTGAAATATAATATATAAACACACATATATGTGGTATGTGCATATGTTTGTGTAATAAGGAAGGAAGTCTGTAAAGTAAAAACTGTTGGAAGTATGTTTTGCAGTTTGCTTAAAGAATCCACAAAACTAGTTTTTTCTGAGATAAAAATGAAAAATGTACATAGGGGCAGGTGTTGCCATTTGCCCTGCTGTTGGGACTGACAGATCAGTGCTGAAGCAACATCAGGGCAAGGAGGCATCAGCTTCAGTAATGGGGAGTTGTCTAGGGAAAAGATTGCTCCATCACAGTGATGGGCTCCTGCATGTTATAAATCGAAGATTGTTCTTTCCTGCCACTGAGATGAGCAGCTCTTTCTCCTTTCCAGAATGAAATGTCGGATGAGACAAGGAACGGATGAAAACAAAAAGTAGGAGAAAGTTTTATCTCTTCAACATAAATCTCCACCAGGAACAGACAGACAGGATAGTGCCAATCTCTGGCTTAAACATCAGGTGAAGAAAATTCCCCCTTTTAGCAATTCCTTCCCACCCCAGAATATAGAACAGGTAGATTATGATAATACTTGGCTTCTTTTGATATAACTTGGTTCCTATTTTTTTTTTCTAAATTAGTACCATAAAGATTTTGCCAGATCTACACTCTCAGTTTCCAATGAAAGATAAATTGAGCTGACTTAATGTTTGTTTAGGGGATTAGAGTATGTAGCAAGCCATGGAGAGACCAGGTTTTGCTATCGGAGAACCAGGTCTTTCATATAAATAAAGCTTTGATTTGAGACAGGACACCGTCTTTGAAGCTAGGTCTGATGAATAAGCTCAGAAAAATGATTCTTGTCTCCAAGGTGAGCTGACATATAAGGAGAACTTGCACAATGCCTTGTGTATAACAGGTACTTTAAAATGTTAGCCTCCCTCTGATCCAGTGTAAGTTAATCTATGTATTCAATACTTACCTTAAAACAATGAAATGACGATGCAAATAAATTTTTTGTATAAAATTGATTGAGCTACATTATTATATTAGTAAACTTCCTTTTGAGGCACCAAGATAACCAAATGAATTGCATGCTAAATCATAAAATACAAGGAAGAATACCTAATTTCAAAAGCAAAAATTCAGTTAAGAATCCATGTTAAATTAAAATTATTGGGAGGGTTCTAAGTGTATCATCATCACTTAAGTCACTGATCAATTAAGTGACCTGCCTACAGGCTCAGGGGAGATTATTAGCAGAGGTAGAAATGAACAGTAAAATCTTTCTTACTGTTAAGCATCCCAGCTTTAATTTTATATTATTTGTTGCTGGAAGATTGCATTCACATAGAAATTTACTTCAAGGAGAAAAAAAGTATAACATACAACAGGAAAAGCATGTAATATTTATGGAGAGGTACTTGAAGGGAAACTTTAGAACATCAGTGAAAATACTAATTGATCTAATTTATCAAAATACTTGTCAGCAATTAAATGCCAAATTATAACTTCCCAAAGAGCAGCATGATATTCTTTTGCCTATTCTATTTTGACAGGAAGGCAGAGCATAGCTTATTTCTTGAAGAGAGAGATGTTACTACTCTCCATCATAATACAGTTACAGGGGAAAAGAGCTTATAAAACAATGGATTGAATTAAGGTAGCATTCTCAAAATATCATTTAAGGTACTCCTGGAGGCCCGTAACATGCTTCCAATGGGAATCCAGGACACTTCTTTTTGAAGTACATATGTGTGTAAGGCTGGTTTTCTCAGTATATAGGCAACAAACAGAACAGCATAATGCATCAGATTGAATGCAAAAAGCAAATGTGAAAATCTATTTTTGTTCTGCATTTATATATAATCCAAGGCTGCGGAGATGGTGCAGCCATTAAATGTTTGATTCTTAACCAAAAACCAGCCAAATATAAAGTATTGCCATGTATCTTGTTAAGTCATTTTGTTACATGTTTGTTTATTCTCAAGTTGTGATCTTTTCATAACTGTACGAAATTAATATGTAGTGGGTTTAGTGTTGTCATTTTAATGGGATAATAAATAAGGTGTAAAATGGTGAAAAATTAACCCAAGACAAATCTTTGAGAATGATAATGAAAGGCCAAGATTGTATTCTTGCATTTTGAGGTGTGTATTCATTGTATTGAATATGTGTGTGTGTGTGTGTGTGTGTGTGTGTGTATTAGAGTGAGTGAGAGAGAGAGAGAGAGAGAGAGAGAGAGAGAGAGAGAGAGAGAGAGAGAGAGAGAGAGAGTTGGGGGAAGAGTATTCTGCTTATGAAAGTAATTCTAAATCCATGATATTCTCACTCAAACAATCTAGAGGTATTCCTTTGTATTCCTTCAGGTCTCAAATATGCACATTAATATATTTATTTCAAAAGAAATATAAGATGTGAGATTTCCATTACTCTTTTCTTTTGTTTAACTTAACATTATGAATTCTTCGGCAATGCTATAAAAAGTCTTCAGGTCTTGAGTGCTTTTTCATACAAAATGTTTACAAAAGGTCTAATCATTGTAGTGATGTGTATATATAATGTAAATTTAGCATTGTTGTTTTCATTTCAATTATCATCACTCTTATCACAGTTAAAAGTTTTCTTAAGACTGTAATATGCTGTAGTCACTGTGCTTTATTACATTTTGTCCACATTTGGAGTTTCTAGGTATTTCCTCTGTAAAGGATCTTCCTCTTTTCCATATCTTTTTCCCACTGCCATTGGATCTCATGGACTTATGACATGCAAAGGGAAGCAACTTATATTGGTCCTTCTCTTGCTCTTGGTATGTATGAAATAAAAGGCAAATCAGCCATTCCTATTGCTATACTATAACACATTACAATGAGCAATATCTCTATAAAGTATCTAGGTTCAGGTTTTATTTTATGATTTCTGTTCCTCTTCTTTTCCTTTGTCCCCATGATTTCTATTAAGGTTCTTGGTTCCTTGGAATTTGCTATAGCTAGATTGTTTAGAAATTCCACAGATATGCATGCAGATCTTATAGGGCCCAGATGCTTTTAAATTTACAAAACTTCAGCAGATATACAATATGCTAAACCAGCCAGGTTCCTTAAGAATGTGTGACACTTGTTATTAGTATAATCAAGTAGGATATTATGAATAATTTGATATAAGCTATCCATGAGGATGGGTGGCTGTTACCGACACTTATAAATACTGAGCAAAAAATTTTTCCAGGAAAAGAAATTATGAGTATTGGTTACATATTTTTGAATCATTAACACAACTAAAATTTATTTCCAATTTGTCAACTTTTCAGGTTAAAATTTTTGAAAGTATATAGACACATTATAAAAGGAGCAGATACAAATAAACAGAAAGCACACATTTCTTGGAGTGTAAAACTCTGAGAAACAGTTCTCTTTAGGTGAATTTAAAATGTCTTATTTTGTACTTTGTATGGTACTGGTCACCCAGATGAAATTGGTTAGAGAATTCGAGAGCAATGATTTATCTCTTGTTTGCATGTACAATATCAACTGAAATGAGTGAATGTTTCCATCACAATCTTGGTTATCAATTGTAAACATTTTAATACTATTTTCTGTTGTTAAATTATATACTAAACAATTAAATCCTAACATTTTTAATAGAAGATCAGTTTGTAGACAGAGCAGTTAATGTAGAGACTGTGCTTTTAAATGCAATTGTACATATATATATGTACAATAATATCCATATATATATATGGGGATATTATTACTCTGCTTAGCAATTTTTCCTCTGTATATATTTAAATGTCAGCTTCATTTTCAAAGTTTTTTTGAATAAATTATTATTTATAGAAAAAATTTAGTAGACATGCATATTTTGATGATATAACCCATTAAACATTTAAATAGTTTTATTCTGCATATCATTAAAATATACAAAAAATTTGCTTTATTTTGTTTATCAATCTATAATGTGCTGAGTGAGTTGAGATGCATTTTGTGTACTCTTTGAATGAGTCTGTGCATCATGTCATGCACATTTTTAAAAAAGGAAACGTTTAATGAAACCATGAATAAATGGAAACAGATTTGTCTGTCAAAATTAAATAGCAGTGTTCTTTGATTAATATAAAAATCTGATCTAAAGTAGTTTAAGCTGCTTCATACAGGTGACATCTGTGCTTAAATATAATTTTCTGTCCCTGTTCTGGCATGGCTGTTAATTACTTATTCAATGTAGTTCAACATTTAGTTAATAAATATGTCAAGCTTTTACCATGCTGTTCTTTTTGCAGAGTTGTGAATTTGCAATTAGTTTTAGATTTACAACATGGTGACAGACAGTGCTGTATAAATAGAGGTTAAACACACAATTTACATATTAATTTCATGATTCATTTATTCAATGATTTATGTGGCTATAGATTGTATTTAATCTCTGTATTGTAGCTGGTTCAGGCATGACGAAAGGAATCACTATGCTAGCAGAGAAGTAATGATGTCTGTATTGTGCTACAGGATCTTGAGGGGGAAAATTAAAAAAAGAGTTGGAAACACAATGATTCATTATGTTTATTTAATATTCTAAAAAGCAAGGGAACAGCAATAGTCGGAATTTCAAAAGGATCACATTTGGTAACTGGGAGTGGAGGAGAGAAATTAACCAGTTAGCATATTGACTTGCATGTGGTATCCTGCTACTAAAATATTTGCTTAATTGGAATTACTTGAAGTTGAGGATCATAATAAAAGTTTAAAGCAAATTCCATCAACTGACTTCTACTACATTTCAATCAGCTCAAATAACCTTTGCTCAATCTTTTTTTAAATTAAGAATTTCATGTGTGCATATAATGCATTTTTGTTAAAAAATAAACACATTCTCCTGGTCATTGTACCCCTGACATCTGTCTGTCTTTTCCTGCCCAGTTCTGATATTACAAGTATATTTCACCCACTATTTTTTTATTTTTAAAATTTAATTAACTTTTCCCAGCCTAATCACAGTTTCCCTTCCCTCCCTCTTCTCCCCCTAATTCTTTCCCCAGTCCCTACTGATCCATCCACTACCCCTCCATTCTCTTCAGAAAAAGGCAAGTCTCCCTTGTATTTCACTAGTAATAATGTATCAAGTGTCAGTAAGACTAGGCTGGACTTCCTCTCCTATTAAGGCTAGACAAGGCAACCCAGTAGGAGGAATTGGGTCCCAAAAGAGTGAAAGGCAGCTCCTGCTCCCACTGTTAGGAGTCGAACAAGAAGATCAAGCTACACAACTGTAGCATAAGTCCAGAGGGCCTAGGTCAGTTCCTTGCAAACTCTCTGGCGTTTCTCTCTTTGTGAGCCCCTATCACACCAGATCAGTTGATTCTGTGGGTTTTCTTGTGATGCACTTGGCCTTTCTCGCTCCCATAATCATTCTCCCACTCTTCCACAGGATTCACCTAGGTCCTTCTAATGTTTGGCTGTGGGTCTCTGCATCTGTTTCCAACAGTTGCTGGGTGAAGCCTCTCTGACGACAATTGGGCTAGGTGACGATCTATAAATATAGCAGAATATCATTAGAAATCATTTCATTGACTTTTTTTAGCCAATCATATTTGGTTCTATCCTAGGTCTCTTGGCTATCCAGCCTCAGGGTCCTGTCCCTCCAGGAAGTGTCAAAGGTGGGCTCACTCTCATGGTTTCAAGCTGGACCAATCATTGGTTACCCACTCCTGTAATTTCTGCTCCACCTTTACGTTGGCATATCTTGTAGGCAGAGAAAAATTGTAGGTCAAAAGTTATATGTCTGGGTTGGGGTCCAAATCCCTCCATGGAAAGTTTTACCAGTTTATAGGAGATGACCAGTCCAGGTTCCAGTGAAACTGGAAAGGCAAAGGGCACCATCAAAAGGACAAAACAGCAGCTGAGAGAGTGGGAAAAGATCTTAACCAACCCCACATCTGAAAGAGGGCTGATTTCCAAAATATGTTAAGAACTCAAGAGAATGGACATCAACAAATTAAATAATCTAATTAAAAAATGGGGATACAGATCTAAACAAAAAATTCTCTAAAGAGGAATCTCAGATGTCTGAGAAGCACTTAAAGAAATGTTCAACATCCTTAGCCATCAGGGAAATGCAAATCAAAATATATAATTCTGTTGGTGTTACTTGCTTTACTTTTCTGACAGGTTAGATTAGATCCACTGTCTATATTGCCATTTGTCAAGTGTTCAAATCAGCTCTTCTTTATATTAGAGCTCTCATGTACTTCAGTAAAGTTCTTCTGACCAAGTACTAGTAAGTAAATGTTCACACATTTTTACACACTTTTTAAAAATCCCACACTTTCTTATGATTTCAAAGGATAGATAATCCTTTGTCCAGTTAAGGTAGTATGGAAATATGTGACATATATTGAATCCCTGAGACAATATAATAACACAAGGGCATTTGGTGGAAAATAAAGCCATAGCATTAAAACATTGTAAATGCAAACAAAATTCTGTGGGTGAATCCTTTAGTTCCTCTTCTGCTAATGGTTCTCAGGTCTTTACTTCCTTACTCCATTTCCCACTACTTTGCTGCTTTCCAAAGAGGAAATTAAGGATTAAGACTTGATCTTATCTAGAGACATCATCTAACTTTAATATTCATGGCAACAAGGCCTTGGGTTTAAAATTGTTGAAAGTGATTGACTAGAGGGAGTAGGGGATGGAGAAGAATTCCTGGGAGAAGAATGATTAATGGAGTACATTGTATTGTGGGGCACATACTTGAAATGTGAGCGATCTTCTCTTGCTGAGCACTTAATAGGAACTTTTAACTCGAGCAAATGAGGATAGATCTAATAAGCCCATTAACATTAAGAAAAGTTATCATATTTTAGCTTTCTGCAATGTGAGGTATCTTCTCAGTCCATGAATAATGCTGTCTGCAAACAGAGGGAAATTAAAGTAGGGGAGGAGAAGTGAAAACTTTCAACAGTAGATTACCTAGAAAAGGACAACTTAATGGAATAGGAGGCAGGTATTTGTTGGCCAGATATCAGCAAATATCTCAAAAATAAATACATGAAAAATAGGGGCAAGGGGAGATGCTGAAGTTTATGTATTTTTTCTGCCATGAAAACCCACAAAACTGAATTATTTAAATAGTTTGCATATATCAGCCACATATTCTCTTCTTGGGTTGTATATGAGTTTCTCTTTTGTTACTGGACATAGAGTCACATCTCACTTTTAAACCCCTTGAAATTGTACTGTGATGAGTATGTGACTATAGGGAGCAGGTGTCAAGCAATATTTAAATGACATTTGCAACAAAATAAACATTGAACCACCCTGTCACAATTGCTGATAGAATAATCTGCTCAAAAAATCCCCTTCATTGTATACCGCTTCTGACATTTGTTCTTCAGGAATTATTTGCAGTTTATCTTCTGAGCTGGAGCCTTTTATCAGCACAGCAGTTGAACTACAGTGTAAAAAAATGGTAATTGAGTATTTTATCAAATGCTTCTAACAAAACGGACTTTGCAAGTCGTAAATGAAGATTAAAACCATTGCTTGCAGGCATGAACAAATTGGAATGATTTATTATCTGAAACATCAATATGTCACTGTTCAGAAATAAAACAAAAAGAAACAAACAACCCAGCTCCCCTCCACAGCAGCATGTCTCCCACCACACCCCCATACATGTGCACCCAGAGCATTCTTAGTTTCAGCCAAAGCAGTGGAAAGTAAGTACGTTTTAATTGTTTGTGCTAGCAAAACCACTGGAAAAAAAAGACTGGAGAAAAGCATCATAATAATAGAGCAGCTGCTGCAGGACATTATGTAAGGAAAAGACACAATAATAAAAGAACCCTGCCAAAGGAAAGCAACTATGAATGTGTACTTCAGTGCTCCTGATTACAGAAGGAGAATTAAATATAATAAATGGGGCAATTTAGAAAGGTGAATTTGCTGTCTGTGTTTAACACCTAAGTAGCCAGAGCTTTTCAAGTGGGCTTTATCTCACTTGTCTTAAATAGCATTAAAGAAAGATATTGGAATAATATGTATTGCTGAAGTATTTTATCTTAATTATTCTAATTGAAGATGATTTGGATTAAATTCAGCATGTGTGTATATTCACATTGTAGCCACCAAATGGGGTTAAAAAGATAAAAGTAAAGAGTCTTTTATAAGCAGTTTGATGTGTTTTCTCCATTTTTTTGAATTTAATATTAAGTTATCTTAAAAGAAGAAAGCGAAAATAATAAGCAAAAGATAAACTTTTCTTTTGATAATTCAAGCTGCTAAAAATGGATGTAACCTCACATGTTGTTGAATAAGAATTTTAGCTTCTTTCAGGTTGTCAGCAGGATGCCATTGTCTTTGCTGTTCATTCTCTGTGTAAATCTGAAAGCATGCTACTCTCACCCATGACAACTCACTGAGTTGTTCCAATCAAAGGAGTTTGTAACAGGTAGAAATGCAAGCTGGGACCTTTTTAAGACATGGGAAAAACAAAACAATTAAGTATAGCTTTTTTGGTTTGAATAAAAGAAACTTTGTTTTCTTCTTTCATTGCTCCTCAGTCTTCCGTTTCTTTTGGTTCTCTGAGACATAAAACACAGGAGGCTACTGACTATTCAACTTAGTGTCACTTTATAAAGACATAGATGTTTGAGTAGTTAAAAAACAGAAATAATTTTCTTCCTTGCTTTTTAGTCAATAAGACACAAAGTTGTTTTATGAACATGATTTAAATATGTAATGTGTATTTAAAATATTTGTTTAAATATTATAAACTTGAAAACAAGACATACATGTAGGAAGATGTATCCATATTTGAGCAAGGCTATCAAGTTTGTAGAAAAAATAAACAATGCAAAAATCAGACTACTAACTTGTAAGAGTGATAAGATATTATGATTTAGTGCAAAGGGGAGGTTGAATTTAATTATTATATGCTGTATGGAAATACCACATCGAACCCTATATATGTATAATTAATAAATGCAAACAAAATTTATTTAAAGACAAAAATGGTTGAGTTTCAGGATATTTTTAAGGGAAAAATCACCTACATTCATTAACTTCAATTTCTCTTTTCTAGTAGCCATGTTTACATTTATTTATTAGGAAAGTTCTCTCAGATGAGTTAACTAAGCTGAATCAAATATGAGTTAAACAATCTGCCACTGATCTATGTCTCCAGCCCCTGTATTACCAGGTTTCAATAGAAGTGGTTGCTTTTATTAATACATGTACACAGGTGAGCCTGTTATGGGGCAAATGAAGTGTAAAAACAAATTCTTCCAGTTTTCCTAGTGTCAAGGACGTCTCTTTTTAAAGAAACAGGTTTATTTACCTTGAATACATACTATATTAACCTTCTAGAGGACTAATGTCACAGTTTGTATTCTAAGAGAATTGTGCCCATTTTTCATCGTTTAGTTACTGGCCAATTCTCACAGTGTACAGGTGATAGGTGAAGATAATCAAAATCAGAAAACATTATTTATTATTTTTAGTTCATGGACATTTTATTTTCATTAACTGTGTCCAGCAAGATGGCTCACTATGTCGACTGACTTGTCATTAAGCCTTAGTTCTATCTCAGCTACCCACATGGAAAGAGAGAAGCACCTTGCTCAGCTGGTTCTCTGACTTTCCTGTATAACCTGTGGTGTGTGATGTGTGTGCATCCATATGTAATACACATGCACAGAAAACAAATCCATGTTAAGAAATTCAAAAAGAAATAGGTTAATAAGATAGAAAGACTAGCTTGAAGGAAAATTTGAATACAGACTCAGTAGTCTTATATGTACTGTGAAAGCAGATAACAAATGACTAAATTTTGATTAAAAAGTTAACTCTGATTCTGTTTCTTTACTTAGCACAAGTAAAGTCTTAAAGTTTTAAATCTGAAAGATTAAAAAAAAGAGTTGAAGAAGTGAAAACAAAACAAAGCAAAACAAAAACAAAAACAAAAACAAACAAAAAAAACCCACTACCAGCCTGGTAGTGAAGACTCTTACAGATTCTCCTGATTGGGTTACTGGCTTGTCCCTCATTAGCTTCATGTCAGTAGCCATGTTACTTAAATTTACAGTGTTTCAATATTACCAACTGTTACATGTGGTTATGGAAAAGTACATTTTACATTAAAAGCACATAAAGCATGTTCTCGACCCACAGTATGTAGAATATGATTACTAATTGCTAAAATTATTAACTGTATAATTTGTCTCTTTTGAATAAGTTACAGAATATTGAATTTATTACTCATCTTTGACTGTCAATATCTTCCATGTAAAGAGTAATTTAAATTATCTGAAGTACTCATACCGTTGCTTGTCATACTATCTAAATATTCATATTCTTTTGAAAATTTACATTTAGTTTTTTATTTTATTGGCAAGTATTCATTGTAATTAGTTATGTTTTTTATTAAGACATTTTCCCTCAAATACATCATGTGCTTTGACTGTATGCAGATAAACCTCCTTATCCTCCTTTATTCCTGGCTTTCCAGAAAATCTCATTTCTACTTTCATGTCACATGTTTATATAAATGATTATATATAATAATATAAATATAAAATTATACATTAGATAAGAATATATATGAATATGTGTATGAATTCTATGATGTAGAAATGAGAGAAAGTTTACAATATTTGTATTTTTGAGCCTGAGCCTATTTCATTTAATGTAATGAAAATTACATTTCTTTGTTATGAGATAGTCTATAAAGTTCTGGTAAACAATCGAGATCGGTGAGCATACATATAAACAATTGTGAATATAATTTATTCAAATATGAATAAACCTCTGAGTACTGTCTTGATTATATATTTCATGTTTATGCATTTCATGTTTATAACATTTCACAAATAAAATTTTAAAGTTTTCAATCTGAAAGATTTAAAAGCTCTTTCTTTGTCCTGAAGTTTTAGTCTGTATTATGCTCATCTTCTTGGGAATCAGTACTTGAATTGGAAATTAATTAATGTTTGAAACGCCTTTTTTTTTTTTTTTTTTTGGTTTTTCGAGACAGGGTTTCTCTGTGTAGCTTTGCGCCTTTCCTGGAGCTCACTTGGTAGCCCAGGCTGGCCTCGAACTCACAGAGATCCGCCTGCCTCTGCCTCCCGAGTGCTGGGATTAAAGGCGTGCGCCACCAACGCCTGGCTGAAACTCCTTTTAAAACAGAATTCCGGGAGTATTCATGTACCAGTCCATGTCTTTTGTCAGTTCTTTTAAATAATTTTAAGGTATATTACTTTATTTACAATAATGTGATTATAGTTAATGGTTTTAATGTTTATTTCAGTCACAAAGTTCTGTAGTTCTTTTACCACTAATGTAGGAGGTATATTATAGTTCCGTCTCAGAAGACAGTTATTCATATTTCACTCTTTGAAATAAGATACTTAAACATGTAAGTTAGTTTATTTTAAAGCAACTGTTTATATGGCCTGGGATTGTCTTGTATCAAATACAGGCCTAAATTTAGGATGTGTTTTTCAAAAGGCTACATACTAGGTAGAAATGACTGTGGGAACCTATTTGCATAATAAATATAGGATTTCAGAACTTTTGCTTTCTGGTGGGACTTGTTGAGACTTGCTTATTTTGAGTTGAAATTTACTCTGAAACTTTTAGAATTTCTAGGTTTTATGTATTCATTATTATTGACTACTAGGCTAAAAATATGAACTAATGGAGTGTCTGGTGGAAAATGTACATAGCTTTTAGGAAAGCAAGTAGGAATTAATTCTCCTTTCATTCTTTACATTGAATAATCAAGATAAAAATTTCAAAATAATTAACTGCCATCATGCCTATTTTAAAAAAATCCAATGATTCCTCAAATTACATTGTGTTCGCTTTAGAGGGAGGCTATATGTAAATTGTAGAAATTTATTTTTCAAAATGGGTATGATTTGGTTTGAATAAGATTGAATGAACTATTGAATTTTTGTATGATACTATAAAAACTTAGTTGTGATTACTAATTTGCTCTGTTCCTGAGACTTTGTCACAAAATTAAGTGTGTGCATGTTACAGCCTGCACCTGAACATTTACATTGCACATAGAAAAGAAATGAAGGGCTATGAAGATGGTTCAGCTGTTAAGAGCATTGGCTGCTCTCCCCTCCAAAAAAAACCTCGGTTTGATTCCCAGGACACACATATTGGCTCAAAATTGTCTGTAACTCAGTTCCAGGGGATCTGTCTCTGTCACCCTCTTCTGGCCTCTGCAGATACTAGGCTAGTGTTATATGCTAGCTCCTCTGGAAGTCACTTGGATTAGGCACAGTTAGTGAGAAATGGGATTAGTTTTATGTCAGATTTTCTATAACTTATATGGGTTAATTCTTCAATATTCATTGATTTTAATGTTTCCTAGCTATTATATTCAGACAATAGAAAGACGGGGCACAGTATATCAAAGACAATAGTAGTTGAAATATAGCTTATTTTATTTGCCACTGTACTGATTTCATATCTGTTAATGATATGCAGATACAAATTTGGAATACTTATAGGTCTTCAGTTTTCAAAAACATGAAAATAAATTAGAATTTAGATAAATTAAGATTTATAAAATCTTCCTTTTGCACCAAACTACAGATTTTTACCATATTATTATATGCCAGTTATATATCAACTTGTCTATATTTGCATTTTATGAGAAATTCCCAGTCGAGGGGTGAGTGTCTGGGGCCATACCCAGGGAGACCTGTCCCTAGGTCCCATTCCTGGGTACCAGCCATTCCTGGGGAAGACCTGCCCAACTTGGCCCCAATTAAGGAATATATAATTTGTTGTATTTAGAAAGTTCATATTCTCTTATGGAAGCAAAAATAAATAGAATTTACCATCTAGCAGAATCATGTAGCTACAAATTGTATGCTATAAAGAATACATATAGAATACAAATTGTATGCTATAAAGAAATACTGATTTGACCCACTGAGCAAATTGATACTAGATTTTTCTGCTTTATAGATAGGCTATTCCTTCAACGTTCCTTGCTAAAATTTCTATTTGTAATATTTCAGCCAATTCAAACACTGACATAGTTGGATTTTTTCTCTTTTCAGTACACAGAATATTATAATATGGTAGCCCTGTTACTTTGTCTTGAGTCCCCATCACAGTACTTTGCTGTCTTTAGTGCAGAGCCTCAACAAGTGTTTAATGCTGAGATTGTTATTAAGAATTAGAAATTTAAAAAAATTCATGGAAGATGAATAGGGTTTATTCACTTACTGGACAATTGAGAAGCATAACCTTGAGGGGAGGTGGAAATAATAATTCCACAATGAAATCTACATTTGATTTGAATTTATTCATATAGTTTCAAAACTGCTAGCCCAAGAACCAACAGATTTTAATTCAGTAACTAAAATGTGCTACCTTCCACTTTGTCATGATCTTGTTAAAATAGTTTTATAAAAAGACTGACAATGTTTTATGTTTTTTTTCTTAAAATAATTCCCAATATGCCAAATATGCTGTTTATCCAGAAGACAAAATTTGAAAAAACTAAGAAAAAAGTCAGGGTTTATTTAGATTAGATAGAATATTGGGACTGATAGAAGCACATAAAGTTTCTATGTACAGGTATTTAAAATGAAACGACACACAACAACTCTGATGAACTAGATTTGTGTGTGTGCTACTAAGATAATTGTAGATCAGAGAAGTTAGTTAATAAAAGGATTAGATACATACTTAATTTTCTCTCATGCAATGGAACAGGGTGTATAACAGTGCCATTGAAAAGCAATTAAGTTTAGACTTCTGTTAAATTGTATAAATCGGCATAGAAATCAACCTAAATAAAGTGACATATGTTGAAAGAACAAGTCTCTGTAAAGGTGTACTTGATTCTACACCACCAACTTGAAAACATTATTTGAATAAAGTAAATCTTTCCCTAACATTGTAAATACTGCCAGATTTTACAATGGGATAATGGCTTCTTTTGTTTTCAATCAAATATCAGCAAGTCTGAAGCTCTCTTGTTTTCTGCTGTATCTGTTCACTGAATTGTAATCGTTTTTCCAGGGGAGGGAAGTCTGAAGATTTTTATTGCTGACAGGCCCACAAAAGAGCTTCCCCTCCTTCCCACTTGGTTGTCTCTCTTTGTAACAAAGATGACATCCAAATGGGAGACATGCAAATGACCCCATGCCACTTAACAAACCAATTATCTGACAATGGGAAGGTTTTGCTTTTGTAAAAAAATAATACCAACTATGCATTCATCTTTCTGTTACCATTCATAGACCTTCCTGTAGTACCCTAGTTATCCACATGTATATTTCAGTAGAACAAATTATATGAATAAAAGAGTTCGATTTTACCAATAATAATGCAGATTATCTCTGCTTCCAGAAGATTTTATTTCTCTTTACTTTTTTAATTAACCTATACATTGATTTCCTAATTGTTTATACAAAAATAGGACATTTTCAGCTGAATTCTCTCACTTTAATTTAATAGACTATCCAGCTAATTCTAGGTTATCCATGACTTACTGGTTCTTACAGTTCTAGTAACTCTTTCAAGTGTCCATTTAGGACACCTGATTTGGTACGTATTTAGTGATATCTTTCTCAACATTCTGAAAAAGTACGTTTCTTATTGGTCATTAACAAGTATATATATATATATATATATTTCATGGACAATAAAGAGAAATATGTCTCATTTGAAGCAAATATTTCATAAGATGCAATGGGTGGATTTTTTTTTTATTGGGGGAGAGTTTGAGATAGGGTTTCTCTCTCTATCCCTGGCTGTCTTAGAACTCACTATGTAGACCAGACTAGCCTTGAACTCAGAGACCCTCTTGTCTCTGTCTCTGAGGTGCTGGGATTAATGTCATGTTCCACCACTGCTGGGCACAATGGGCAGTTTTTCAAAAGTTTCAGCATTCCACTAATTATATTTTTCCAGATTATAAACGAAGTGTGTTGTGAGATGATTTTAATCAATAAAAGGTAAGATGACTTTCAGGGGTCTATAGTGTTAAACCTGTGCAGAATAAAGTGGATTAGCTCACGTGAAAGCAAGCCTAGCTTTTTATATCAAGAACTTCTGGAAAATAAGGAAAATATAACATTCCTAAATTTTAGGATTTGGGTCTATTGAGGTTATATTGAGACAAATATTTAAAAGCAATCTAGTAGATCCCAGAAATAATATGCATATTTCTTTTAAATCATTCCCTTTCAATGTTAAGAATGTATTCTTTTGATCTTTCTGGAATGTGTAATTTAGATCTGAGTATCTATCTATCTATCTATCTATCTATCTATCTATCTATCTATCTGTCTGTCTGTCTGTCTGTCTGTCTGTCTGTCTGTCTGTCTGTCTGCCTGCCTGCCTATCTATCTATCTATCTATCTATCTATCTATCTATCTATCTATCTATCTATCTATCTATCTTTCTTTCTATCTATCTATCTATCTATCTATCTATCAATCTATCTATCCATCCATCTATCTATCTATCTTCCCAAATTTTTCCTTTAGGGAACATTGCTTGTATGTATCCTGGGATTGAAGTTTTAAGGTCAGCATTACCTGCACAGTTGTAATGCTCCCAACAGAAAGATAGATATATATTGACTGAGGCTGGAGTTCCAACTCTTTCTGTTGCTGAAGGTCAACAGCTCCTTAGAGGTGCTTTCTAACCTTCAGATGTCTATAGGTTAAATTACTGATGAATCACTGCACTTTTCTAAATGGAATGAACCTACACTGTGCTGAGAAGCATCCCAGTGTATTTTGCCTTTTGACCGACATAATTTTGAACGCGCCGGGAAGCAGTTTCAATCCAGGCCTCATTCCAAAACTTTATGGAAATGACAATAAAACTGACCACTTGGGCTGAATGTACTTGCCAAAAAGATTTAAAGGCACCATTCTCCCCCACCTCAACCTGAATTGTAACATTGTCTAAGGATCAATTTAGAATGAGCTGACACTTTACATTATAAATCATGTTAACATTTCAACTACGTAGGTACTGAAGGAATATAGTATTGATATGGTTGTGGCAGTTGATGAAATAAATAAAAAAAAAAGAACCCATCTTCAATGAATACAAAAGTGTTTTAAACCTTAGTGACACACAACACTGAAGGCATTACAGAAGAAGGTAGTAAAATACATCGAATGAGACACTTGACTCTGTATATTTCTACTAGCATGTTTGAGAGAATGTGACTACAGCAAGTCAGGACTGAATAAACTAAAGAAACAGAGCACAAAAGATTGCATTGAAGATACTACATAATTTCTTCCCATTCTGATTTACAATTAAAGAAGTATACCACCAAGTGTTTCAGACTTCATTGTGGAATTTAATACTCTGAAACACAATGTTAATATGATAATTATGTCACCATTTATATGTATATGTGTATTGCATTGGTATTTTGCCTGCATGTATTTCTGTTTGAGGTGTCAGATCCCCTGGAACTGGAGTTACAGACAAGTATGAGCTGCCAAGTGGGTTCTGGGAATTGAACAGGGTCTTTTGGAAGAACAGTCAGTGCTCTTAACCATTGAGCCATCTCTCCAGCCCAATAACTACATTCTTATATTGGTCTTTTGAAATGTTAAAGTCCAATTGTAATCTGATATTAATTCACAATAATTAACATTTTATATGGCATAATGATTTCAGCTAAGCTTTTTTGCTGCTAGAGTTTGAAAATAGGACTCTACCACTGAGGCACCCTCTCTGTCCAAGTTATTTGTAAGAGTTATATGTGATGTACATGAAATTATTTATAACACATATATAATTTGTGACAAGTATATATCTTCAACTATATATTAAATTTAATATTTATTCTTAGTATATTACTGTCTGAATTTATCTATAAAGTATAATAATTAGTTCTAGTGTATTAAATAGATTTATAGAAGATGTTTACCTTACATTTTTTAAGGTTCAATTATTTTTTATTTTATATTTATGTATTGCCTGAACATACATGTCAGTGCACCATGTGTATGCAGTGCCCATGGAGGCCAAGCCACTCAGAGGTAAAATAATTGTGCTATTGTTTTACAACTTGTAGCTAAACCTTAACAATTCAGACATCTAGAAGGGCTGAGTAAATTAGGCTTATTTCTAAATTTGAAACTTTCTTCACACCAGCATCTTGATTAGTTTGAAGAGCGAATTAAAGAATTGTGACTCCATCAGTTTTACCTGAAAAATAACCTCGGTCTGATTCCACTGACACTACCATTGGCTGCATTAGCTTTCCGCTCAAAATCTAAGTAAACTGCATAAAGTGCACACCACGAAGTTTATTTTAATATAGATTTCTTAAAGATATCAATCAAACAGCTTTGGCATTTCCCTAAGAGCCCAAACTAAGATCTGAGAACAACAAACAGGAGAGTCACAGGTATCTCTCAAACCTCCAATTAAACAGCTTAGGTATACAAAATAAATTAGGCTTCAAGAAGCAACAAGTAAAATAGAACATATTTTCTTAAATTAGAAATTATATTGCATAAGTTTGAAAACTTAGACATGGAGCAAGATGGTGAAAATATACGTACATGTATCAGTGTCAAGTTGCACTGTTTCTTGCATCTTTAGATTCTTAGCTATGCTCAGTTTTGAGTTCCCCTTTACTCTGTCAACATCTTTAATTAAAAAAAAACTTTCTACTTGTTCAAGTGTATCTTAGTGGCTTTAAGTTTTATTTCAGTAAATTACACAGAAGTTATTTGTGGATCATATGTTTTGAAGGAGAATAAGAAATATTGGTTACCTTTCGTAATTACATTACTATGGAACAACCTTTATGTGATAAAAAATAAGCAAGAATTGAATTAAGTCATGTCATGCTGTAATGAAGCTCTTACCTGTATTTATCATGACCCAATATGGGTATTTTTTTTTTACTTCTGCTTTCTTATATCTAGTGACATGTAGGTATGGTCATTTGAGCTGAAGTGACTGTAAAAGTGATCAGCACTAAGTAGACACTTGGTACTTCTTTTGTCGGTTCAAGTTGGCTATATATGTTTGTATCTGAAAAAATATGTGATCTGGGATATGATTCCTCAGAAAACACAAAGGAAAACTGGGAATTTTGATGGTTACTTTAGACCAGGATTTGTTACTTTGGTGAGAGAAAGGGAAGCTACCTCCCAGAAAGTTGTTTCATATTTTGAGAAGTCAGGCTGTTTCACAAATCAAAAAGAAAGTGGCAGTGCTAATTTAAATAAAGAAAAACATTTCCCAAATCATGCACATCACATAAAGCTCAACTTATGGTCATGGCTCTTTTTTTTCCATGTCTCCCCTTGGCTTTCCTCATCCATCTGCTTTGGAGATATATGCATGTATTTGCATGAAAGTATTCTTTCTGTAATATTCATTTTTCTTTTAAAAAATCTACTATTTAGAAAATATATGTTTATTGTGGTGTGTGTGTGTGTGTGTGTGTGTGTGTGTGTGTGTGTGTGTGTGTAGTCTGTAGTGGAGGTCAGAGAACAGGTTTGGAAGTACATCAATTCTTCCATTTGACTGTGTGGATTTTGGGGATCATTCAGGCTCAACAGCAAGTTCCTGCACTTGCTGGGCAAACTTACTGACCCAAAAATTCAGGTTTCTTAGCAAAAACATGATGTGTTTTTAAAGAATGTAATTTTGTATATTTGTAAATATAAAGATACCATAGACTGAAAATTCTTGGAAGACTGTGAAACAAAAAATAGTTGGCTTGTGAAAAAATGTCTTTAGCATGATAATGTAGGTTTTAAACAACATTTTATTTTACTGATATAATTTTTCACATTATATCAGTTTTATTTTGATCCTGAGAAGTCTATAGTTCTAAAAAGTATCTTTTACGAGTTTAATAATATTTTTGACTTAAAAAAGTTTTTGCCAGCATCAATAAGAATAACCAAATTAAAACACAATGGGGTAATTCCAATATAACTTTTTAGTGGCCTTATTCTTAAACTTGACTATACAGCTTATATGAATCTTATGATATGGCATATGAAAATTATATTTTGCTAGCTTTCTGAACTTTAACAAATATTAAAACTCAGATAGCAAAATTTTTCTTTTGAACTGAAACAATGAAAATGTTAATGCCAATATTACTGATGTAGAATGAAGTGGATTCTTGTAGTGGTCCATTTATTATGGATGGTCACAGGAATAGGAAGAGGAAATACAATGTATGTGTCATATGTGACCTATATTACCCTTACAATATTGAACTAACATGTTGGATTCAATGATGGCTAGTGGAATAATGATCATAAAACATCTGCAAGCATCCGTTATTTGTAGCTTCCAATTATTTCAGTCATGGAAAATTAGATGTGGCAGAGAGTAAAGATGAGATTATTCTATATATTCTAGAAGGTTAATAAAGAACATCATAAAATTTGTTAATACTTTTACCATAACACAATGGGCTATGCAAAAAGATGCAATTAATTTGGCAGAATGTTCTTTGTCATAGATGTGTCAAATATAGGTTAATAAATGTCATTGAAAGCATTTTAATTTTTGTCAACCTTGTTTTTATGCTTCAGTGCTAAAATTTTTTTTGAAATATAAAGAAAATTAGTCTGAAAATATAAAGAAACTACCGTGTGGTCAATGATAGTCTTAACTACTTGTCAATCAAAAGCAGAAGTTTGTTGAGACATTTAATTACATGATAATGTAGTCATCAAAATGTCGTTGTGGTAACTGACAGCTCATTTTGGTCTGAAAGCATGCTACTACCTCCCTTGAGGTCAGAGATGTTCTGAGGTTAACTTAGTAATGACAAGTCCTTTATTATCACGTTATGACATTGAAAAAAATTGCAATTATACTAATAAATTAATAACAGTAATAAAATGACAGTCATAATTGCATAATATACAAGTTGTCAACTGCAGTTTTGTTACATGTTTGGAATTTTTATCTTATCAGTATATCTGCATTATGTTAATGCACAGACAGAAGAGTTTTTACCATTTTTCAAAAGACTTCTCTATATGTATGGGATGTTAGGTTATCCAACTTTTTGATCTCACTTTTCTTCCTTATAGTTTCTCTTCTGTTGCTTTACAAGGCCTTAAATAAGGAGAATTAATAGTTGCCACCTGACCTAGTGTTAATGTGTAGTTAACATCTTTATTCCTTCATGAAACTTTCTTTTCTGACATATTAAGAAAAATTTTCTTTTAGCACTTACCTTTTCTTAGTGTATATAGAAAAAATTAGAGGAAATGCTAGGGATTTATATGTTATTTTGCTTTTATTTCACCATCCTTTTTGCATTGAGGGAGGCAGAGAATGCATTATACATAGTCAGATATTTTGCACATGTAGTTTAATAGAATGGATGAACTTATTGTGGAAGAGATGTTAGTAAATGCTTCTAAATAGCTATAGATATGATTTTGATATCAAGAACAATATAAATAGATGTTTATATGATCTTTGATTTCTTAACTTATCATAAAACTAGAAAATATATCTCTTATATATATGCCTTATTCTGGATGTGAAATTCTCCAAGTAACCGTAAGAATAAACCAGCACCTTTACAAATTGCTTAATACCAGATTTGTCTGTGTGTGGTGTGATCTAGCGATGGGTTTGTAGTTGGTGGCTGATATTATTTAGAGACCCTGTGAAGAAAATGCCTAGATAGCTGCTGCTTCTTTACAGGGAGTTAATCTAATACTTTTGCAAATTTTCTCCTCAGAAGGAAGAAAGTGCGCATGGTGATTCTCTCCATTTTGTTTGTGATTGCAAGTATTTATATCGTCTCTTGAATGGACTTAAAAACTTCTGGGTTTTGGCAGAATTAAAGGTTTGCTCTTTGATAGCCAAAGAAACAGAATTTGCTCAAGCCTCTTCAGAGATAAAAAATTAATAAAGTGTTTAAAGAGGAAAACACGAATGTAGTATACAAAGGGTTACAAATCCTGTTTTATATATACTAGATATACCAGCTAGGAGGCTTGCATTGTTTATTTCCTTATTGTGTAGTTACAAATTTTAAAACAATAACATTGATAATAATAACAATATTTTGCTTGGTAGAGTTTCCTACGTTTCTCACACTGTTTTTTGTTTGTTTTGTTTTGCATTTTTGTTTGTTTTTATTCTTTAGGGGGCAATATTTATATGTTCCAGCACACGCAACCTTCCCAAAATACATGAGACAGATATTTTGAAATGAAGAAAGTAAGGTGCTGGAATGGCAAATAGAATTTCTTAAATTTTAGAGATGGAATTAAAATTTAGGTATTCTGGCTCTAGTGGTTTTTTGTTTGTTTGTTTGTTTTTCCTTAAACTGCCAAATATATTTTTATCACAGTTTACTATAAAGAGCTCTGTATTAGAAAATAGGACATGTGGATTTTAATTTAGGATTTCCCATTTTTGGATACACATTTGATGGAGGAAACCTATGGCCTAAGCCATGCTAGCATGTATTTGGCCTTAATCCTGTTTTATTGTCATTAAATTGACCTGTGACAGTGCACAATGTTACTTTCTGGCTTTCCTGCTTCTTCCTTTGAAAAACAGACAAATTTGTAATCTGAATTTATGGAAGCTTCAAAAGCAGACTAATTCTCTGAGCTTCTACTTTTTGACCATACAGTTTTCTGCATGAGTATATAGCATTTTTTTAAATTGACAAAGTAAAGGAAAATATATTTTGGTCAAATAGAACTTCTTAGTTTGAGACTTCTTAAACAGACTGATATATGCACAGGGTTACATTTACTGAGCATCAAGTGAAAACATTTTAAGTACAGGTCAAGTGTCTACTGTGTGAATTACTTAAGACAACAGGACTTAGTGTCTCTTGGGCAATGAGAGGGCTAGACAATTTTTTATATTTCATTGTAACCTTGAGATTTTATGTTTCTACAAATCTCACTAACATCCCCTTCATTTATTTAGTAAATATAGTTTGCCTTCAAACACACACATGCATACACACACACACACACACACACACGTACACACACGCACACACACACACGTACACACACACACACACACACACACACACACACACACACACGGAGTACGTTTTTTACTTTAATCAAGAAATTTACTTTAGTGTGAGACTTCCATGCATTTTATCTACTAAAAAGCTTATAAAGCACACAGTGTTTCTGTTTAGAAAGAATACTAATTTATAACTTCCTGTGTGTTGTACAAGAGGGTTCCGATTCCTACTAGGCAGACGTTTTGGAATGTAGTAAGTCCTACTAGATGAAACTGCATGAAGAATGATGGTGGAGATGAGCTGTGTTCCTCAATCATTTGAGTGCAATCAAATATAGACTCAAAGAGAAAGGAAAAATGGTGCGGATCTTACTATCACTACATGTGAAAGCTTGGAGGAAATTTAAAGATTTCTCAAGAATCCTGGAAAAGATTTCACACTTAGTGTTTATAATATCAGTAATGTTATGTGACTGTTATGTAAAGCACATGGTTCCTGTGCCCATGGACATTAGCTAAGCACTTGTCAGTGAGCTCATTCATAACTGAACACTGCCATTTTTATAAAAGTTGAAAATAAGTGAAATGGCAGAAAGATGGAACATATTAATTATGATGTTCCAATACAATTTTAATGTCACATTAAGTAACTCAAAGCAAACCTTTAATGCAGTGTCTGATTTTACTTGCTTATTCTACTGTAGAATTGTGATTGAATTTTGGGGAGGACAGGTTTATTGAAACATGGATTAATTTTATTCACATGAATAATAAATTTGAATCCATTTAAATTAAGTTTTCTTTGCAATTAATTTTATTTTATTATTGCCATTTTATTACCTTATCATTCAATTTACATTTTACCATTATATATTATAATAACAACAGTATCTAATCAAATTATTGCTTTGTTAGACTGTTAATTGCTATTTATCCCCAGATTTTTATCATTTAAAAATTGAAAATTAATTTTTTACTTTTCAAACTTAGGAAGTAGTAACATTAGGGTGATCTGATCTGAGGAAAAGGGTTAGTTATGAAGATATAGATAACATTCAGATAAGTTGTATCATTATAAAAAGATGGACAGTTTTGGGATTATAGTCTATAATTAGTGGAATCTTGGATATAGAGCTACAGGTCTAATTGTTGACTGGATACTCACAGGATATAGTTTTAGGTAAACTACTCTGAGTTGTAGGTTTCTTGTCTTTTTTAAAAATTCTTCACCTGGATTGACAATGTCTTTCTAAACGGGAGTTATTTGAATACTGCATATTAAATATCTACCAAGTGTTTTTGTACAAATGTCTATTTGTGAAGAATTTCAACTTCTTTCTCTGTCAGGATGCTCCTCTGAAAGATTTCTGAGAATCATTTACACACAATACAGCATGAATGGCACTTCTTAGAGTTGTGAAATCTGTGGCCCTTGCTAGCATTTGAGAAAATGAGTACATTTTAGATTGAATGTGTACAGAATGATTTCAAATGCCATTATTTTCTGTGAGTAGCAAGAAGAAAACAACCATCAACTTATCTGTTCTCTACTCATTCATTTATTTACCAAATATTTTTCAATAATAGTCTGTGTGTGTCATCATAGGCAGTCAACTTTGTGGTAAGTGAATGCAAATAGAACATATTTTAAAATAAGTATAAGTAAACATATGGGGAGATGAAACTGCAAAATTTTCTTTTTACATTTACTTTAATTTTTTGAAGATTCCACACACGGGCACTATATTTGCATCAATTCTATCCTACCTTGTCCCCTGCCCAACTCCTCCCATGTTTTACCACTCCCTTTCAAATTTATGATTTCTTCTTCTTCTTCTTCTTCTTCTTCTTCTTCTTCTTCTTCTTCTTCTTCTTCTTCTTCTTCTTCTTCTTCTTCTTCTTTTTCTTCTTCTACTACTACTACTACTACTATTCTTGTTACATACACACAGTACATGCATATTTATATGTATACATATATATGTTTATATAAACATAGTTTCTGATTCTCTTTAATGTTGTTCACATGCATATATATTTAGGGATGACTACTTGAGCCTGGATAACTGTTTATCAGAAGACTCACCCCCAGGGAAAGCTGATTCTCCCTCTCTCCATAATCCGTTATTTCCTGTAGCTTTTTCATCTAGTAGCGTGACCTTGTGAGAGTTCCCCCATCCACACTGGTACATCTACTGGTACTATCATTATTTAGGTCCTGTTTAGGCAGCCATATCATTAAGATTCCGTGTATCTAGTTGCTGTCATATAAAGAACATATTCTCTTGAAACAGATGTCCTGTTCCTATGCCTCTTACAATCTTCCCCTCCACCTTGCCCCATGTGCTCTGGTGGTTCCTTTTTTGTTTGTTTTTGTTTTTCAAGACAGGGTTTCTCTGTGTAGGCCTGGCTGTCCTGGAACTCACTCTGTAGACCAGGCTGGCCTAGAACTCAGAGATTCCCTGCTTCAGCCTCCAGAGTGATGCAATTAAAGGTGCATGTCTCCCCTGCCAGACTAAGAGTTTTTGCCCCATGTCCTCAGGCCTTAGGTGTAGGTGTTTTAGTGTGCATTCATTAGTTGAGGTTGCCCCCACCCCCATGCATCAGTTCTTTGTGGCTTTATGTGATCTGTCTGCTACGGAAAGAAGCTTCATTAATGAAGGGCAAGAGTTACATTTAACTGTGAGTACAAATATAAGCATTCAGAATGCAGTTAGGCATTATACTGGTTTAGGTAAGTGGCGGTAGTAGTAATTCTTCTCTTGGTTCTATGGATTCACCAGACTGTGGTAGCTGACCATGTTTCTAGAACCAGGAATGAACTCTTGCCTATTGAGAAGACCATAAGGAGTATTAGATGGCTGTTGATTAAACCAAGATATAAGTGCCACTATTGTACCCTTGGGACAATTAATTTTTAAAAATTATTTTTTTATGTGTATTGGTTCTTAGCCTTCATGTATGTCTGTGTACCATGTTTATGCCAGTGTCCATAGAGGCCAGAAAAAGATGTTGGATCCCCTGGAACTGGAGTTACAAAAGGTTATGAGCTGCTATGTAGGTGATCAGAATTGAAACCAGGTCCTCTGCAAGAGCAACAAATGCTCTTAACTCTGGAGCCATTTCACCAGTTTCTGGGATGATTTTTATTTTAAATAAAAGTTTTTCATAGTAGTTCCAAATCAGGTAAGGGACCTGGAGATTTTTGCAGCTTTCTCTTTACTCAGTGTGTTACTCAGTACCTTTTCAGTTGTCAATATGAAACAATGCACAGTTAAAAAATGATGTCTTAGCAGGTTAAGGTGATTACTGCCAAGCTTGAGGACCCATATTTGATTGCCAGGAGCCATGTGACAGGAGGAGAGAATTGACACAGACATACCTTACACCCCCAACAATCTATAAATACAATAAAGTCGCCCCTAAATGTTTGTACAGTGAATATACAGGAAATTTTAAATAGGGATACTCTCCTAATTAGTTGTAGATTCTAATTTATCACCAACTCTGGCTTTCCTTTTTGCAAAGGGACACATGTATCTCAAGGCAGTCTTTCATTTCAGTCTGAGAAATTGACAAAGGAGAAAACATAGTAGAATAAGATTCATGTGTATTTTCTTCTGATTGGCAAGGGCAGGTAAATAATGTCCTCTACCAGGTAATGATATCAAACAATAGAAAGCAGTCTTAAACATAAATTCTGTCCATAGAAAGATAGTATTCAGAAAAATAAAAATGCAGGAAAAAATCAGTAACTTTTTCAGTAGTTTTATTTTTCTCAGAATTATCTCTATGTATAGTAGACACAAATGATTATGCAATTTAACTTCTTTCTTTTTTCCATATTGCAATATATGTATTTATTTATTTTTTAAAGATTTTTTTTTTATTTTAGATACCAATCCCAGTTCCCTTCCCTCACCTTCTTTCACCCTCCCAACCTCCCCTAATCCCACCCTCCATTCACTCATCACAGAGGGTAAGGCCTTTCTTGGGGAGTCAACAAAGTCTGGCATACTAAGTTGAGGCAGGATCAAGCCCTTCCCCTCTGTGTCAAGGCTGAGCAAGGTATCCCACCCTAGGGAATATGTTCCAAAATGCCTTTTCATGCACCAGGGATAAGACCTGGTCCCACTTGCAGGGACTCCCCAAACAGATCTATCCACACATCTGTCATCCACATACAGAGGGCCTAGTTCAGTGCCATTCATGTTCCCCAGCTGACAGGCTAGAGTCCATGAGCTCCCACCAGCTTGGGTTAGCTGTCTTGATGAAAAGAGAAAATCTTGAAAACTGCCTTAACTCTCCTTTGAAATCTTCATTTTGTGACTCAGCCAATGATTTTTCTTGTGTATCACATTTCTCATTTTTCTCATGTTAATCATTTATTGTCATGATCACAGGGGATATCTGGAATCCATCTTTTTTTTTGCTGAAATCACAATTCATTATCATTTAAATGTTTTTATCTTCTGTTTTATATGTGTATATTTCCCACTCTTGTAATTGACTTCCCTTTGCCATTCTAATAAAGCTTGTCTTGAATTTATTTTTTTTTTACCTGTGAGTTTAGTTCCCAGCAGGTTCTCTTTACTTTTCCCTTCGTCACTGGAAATATCACTTATTATAACTACATATGAGAACACAAAATAATTCATTCACACTCAGCATGTCAATTTTTGTTTTAAATTTTATGTGTCCATCAAGCAAGGGTACCCCTTTCCTTTCAGTAATGAATGTTGTACAAGGTCTAACAGGATAAAAACATTGCTCAGGTTGTATGCTGCACGTTATACTTGGGATAAAAACATGTATTATAATCTCCTGAGCTAATTAGTAACCTGATAGTAAGCTTATTGTAATTGCATGCCATGGGGGAAGACATTAACTTGAAGAATTTCATTCACGGAGATAACCATCAGCCATAAATTAAAAATTGGAGACAAAGTATGTGAAACTGCTCACTTAAAATCAGATTTTTCAAATAAGAATTATGAGGTATATTTAAGTAATCCTCTTGCAACTTTGAAGAGTTTTTTGTGTTATTTTGTTTTGTTTTGTTTTTTAATTTGTACCATAAACTTTTTTTGACTTTTTATTTCCCATGATGAGCAAAAACATCTAAATATGTTTACTTCAGCAGAAATTGAGTAAAGAAAGTCTGAGAGAAAAATGCCTTTGATTTTGAGACCTGGCACTTGTGATTTGTTTTGAGTCACTACACATAGTGTATTTGGTTGGCTTTGTCTGTTGGTCTTGGAAAGAGTCTGCCTACATTTGGCTTTCAAGTTGCCATTAATTCCTGAACTGCAATTAGAAATAAACCTGTCTTCCTTGCTCCCATTTTCCTTCTTGCATCTTAGGACAGCAATTAGGAAGGGTTGGGTGAATAGGTTACCATTTTATCCATCTCTATTACTCTGGCTGATAGAGTTATTTAATAAAGGCAAACTATAATTCTTTTTATCTGTATGCCTCATTGATGCTCTTTGCCCCAGAAGAGAGTTGCATTAAAGATCAGAGTATTGTTTCAAATTACTGAAAAATAATAATTGGTTTGACTACTCCACAATGATACAATTCCTTCACAAAGCAGGTTTTTTATGTGTATATGTGAATGGAAAGGGGTATTCATCTAGGCGCATTAAAGTGGTGTGATGGGATGAAAGAATTATGCAGAAATTATTGCAATAGCATAGTTGAGAAACATGAAGAGAAGCTGAGAATCTATATGATAAACACTCTTATAATTAGCAAGATCATTAGCCTGGACAGAGTATACTTTAGTAATCACAAAGAAGTGTTTAAGCTAAGCAGTTAGCTTCACTATGAAGGGGGACAAAACAAAATAAGCTATATACAGCTGAATAGGCTTTTCAGAATCTCCAAGGAGGTTACTTGTCTGTGGATGGCCAGTGGGGGTGGAAGAGTGAAATAATTACTTAACAGCATGTAAACAATGTGAGATGTGAAGTATGCTTGCCCCTCCCCCACTTTTCATTGAGAGAGTTTCTTGTTGTGATGGCTCCATTGGGACAGGCAGCAGAGAAATTTGATTAAATGGATGCCTGGGGTCATGACCCTGTCTAAACATGGTGCAGCTCTCAGCATTAATCAAAGATTTTTTTCTTACTTAAAAATATTCTGACCTTGTTCCATGTGAGTGCGAGTGAACATTGAATTTGGTTGTGGTTGAACAGGAGGCTGTCTAAGTTTCTGAACATTTTGTTTACAGAAAAGGAAAAGCAAGAGGAGACAGTCTTCTAGCACAATAGTAATTCTAACCTTATTTTAGATTATGTTATGGGACTTTGATTTGGTGATAACTTTTCAGCAGCCAGTGAGGTTTTGAGTTCCACTTGATTTCATGAGGACTCATTTATTACAAACCACAGTTGACACAAATCTGAGTGTTCAGATGTTTGTAGCATTGCAGTTGGTATGAGAGTACTATATTTTAGGAATTCTCTTAGAAAAGCTTTATTTTGGGCTAGTGTTTTAGAACTGTTTTCAAGTTATTTTTCAGGAAAATGGAGAAAGCTACATGCTTGGAGAATCACTAGAATAGTTTTCACTTGTGATTCTCATAAAAGCAGCAAAATTGGAACTTTCATGGTCAGGCATGTGGCATTATAATAAATTTACTTATGGTGATATGCTTCTTTTTCATTATTATGTCTTTTAAGAAAGAGGGCAAATTGGACACAGTTATGTAACTATTTTCTATTTTCTTCCTAGGAATATAATTATTAGAGTATATAATTTTTCTAGAATATCAAAATCTTTTTTGCTAAAAATAAGAATCCTTTTGTAGAATGTTGTCTGCTTACAACAGAAATCTTTTTTTTTCCTTTGTTTTTTGAGACAGGGTCTCATTATATAGCTCTGGCTGTACTGGAACTCACTATGTAGACCAGGCTATCCTCAAACTCTTCTGCCTTCCAAGTGCTGGGATTAAGTGTGTGCATCGTTAAGCACAGTTTATAACAGAAATCTTGATTAATTAATAATTATAAATAAGGGGAATCCAACTGATTGAAGTTCATCAGATGTTTGCATTGTTAATTTGTATTAAAAATCATTTCACTATATGTTGACTTATTTGATGGCCTGACTTTGTGACCATGTTGAAGAAAACCTATGCAAAAATTTATTCTGGTGATTAAAATCTTAGATCATCAGTTATAGTTCTGTTTATCATTTTTGATTCTATACCAATGTGAGTAAAATTATAGATCATGTGAAAGCATGGTTTTTCTGTGTCCTAGAATATGCTTGGAGGACAGTAATATGCTCCAAAATAATAATGATCAAAAAATCCATTTGAAGCTTTGTTTTCTGCTAAAAATCGTATGTAGTTAAATAAATGGTGTTGTCTGACTATGGTGATGTAATCAATTATAGATAATAAAGATGTTTATGTTGAGTATTCTTTGAATGGCTGTTTATAAAATATGGTTTGTGCCTGTTTTGTGAAGTAAGAAACATTATTTCCATTCTGTTAGATGATAACTTGTGAGAATTGAAGAAATATTGAACTGGAAAGCATTTTCCCTTGAGGTGGAAGTGTTGTGAATGGAAGCACATCATTTAAATTCACCCACACCAAGTGAGTTTAGTGTCTCATACAATATTTTAATATTTACAGGGAACATGAATTTTGTCCAAAGAGTTTATTTCATTTACACATGCTGTTAATACTTGAAATTTTACTTTCATAACCAAAATTTAATGTTATACTGAGAATATCTGATGAAATGTGCTTTTTACTACAGAATTATGAGTCCACCAAATTATACTATAAAGAATAAAACCTTATCCTTGAAAGTGAATTTGGAAACTATATTCAAAGCCTGAACACTGCACTATGGAGTTTGCATATGTCAAAACAAACAGGTTTTAGTGTCAGGCTTCACTGAATGAGAACGTTAACACGTGTCTGCAATTGAGACAGTTAGGGGAAATGAAGATATCTGTGTCAGTAAATACAAGCCCCATCAGCAATAATGAACCAAATACAGTTATACTGTTGATGCCAACTGGTCTTTAAAAAAATAAGTGTGCCAGAGCAAAAGCTCTGTGTGTGAAAGGGATTGATGTCAAGCCTGACCACCCAACCTAGGTCTTTGGTACTTACACAGTGAAAGTAGTGAATTGACTTCAGCAAGTTATACTCTGACGTCTATGTGTGTGCTGAAACACACACCCAACTCATGTACACATGCACACACATAAACAAATACATTTTAAAAGAATATCAAACTTACTTGCAGAAAAAATAACAGAAGGTCTAGATTATGACACTTCTATGTTACCTCTTGCCTTAGAATATCAAATCATCTAATTAAATTACAATGTATATCCATGAAGACATAAGCCCAAATTTGCCTGTGTAATCACAGACAGGTGCCTGTCTTCCAGTCTGACATTACTATTATAGAAGGGTTGTTATCATAATTCTATTTTTATTCATGAGTAAGTAGCAGGAAAATGTGCGTATCATATCATTATTATGGAACTATCAATAGTTCCATTGATTGAACATGATGTTATGCTGTCAAATATCTACTTTCACTCACAATTTAAAAACTCGAAGATTATTAAGAATGCACTATTGATATAAACTCTTGATTTGCAGTGTGTGTGATAGGTGTAGTTGTAGAGCAGGAGAGGAGGCATGGCACAATTCCATGGCCCCGCTTTCTCTACCCGGAACCTGCTTCTATTAACAGTGATACACAAGCAAACAAACAAAGCAAAAATAAACAAAATCAAGAATTGAATTGTTTTTTAAATCTGAAATTACAAGTTTCATTTTGAAAATATTTTTAGCAATATAGAAGTTTTTGGTGTAATGATTGGTTAATGTAAAACTCAAGGTAAGTGGAGGATCACATTTTCTTGAATAGTATAAAGAATCAAAGTGAATTGAGAGTTGGAGGAGGAGCAGGTAGAGGTAGGTTCCTTGGTGGTAGGTTGGCAGGCCTGATAGGGCTATGTGGTAGAGGGGGAAAAGGAATAAATTTCCAATTTAATTTGTTGGTAGTGTTTTGTACTTATGGTATTACAGTCACTAAATCTGGTAGCTAGAAAACAATGTAAATGGTTAGTGAAGGTTTTATCACATATTGCATAGTACTTTGCTACTCTGACTTATTTAATTTTATTTACTTAATAGAAATGGAGGAGGAGTGGGTTGAGGGTTGGGGAGAGGTGGGGGAGGGGAGGGGCTGGGAGCAGAGGAGGTAGGGATAAATACAATGCTTGTTTTGAAAATGCCTCACTTTGTATATATTTACGTATCTGGTGTGTGTGTGTGTGTGTGTGTGTGTGTGTGTGTGTGTGTGTGTATAGTGTGTGTGAGCATGTGTGTGTGCACATTTTTCTGTTTGAAGATGTAAACATACCACAGCCCATGTGGAGATTAGAGCCAACAACCATGGGTGTTGCTCCTCATCTTTCATCTTGTCTGAGGCAGAGTCTCTCTTGTCATTTACACTAAATTGCAGCATACTTCATGCTAGCTGGCTCATCAGTTTCTGGGAGTATCTCCTGATCTGCCTCCCATCTTGCCATAGGAACATACAACTGAATCTGTCTTTTGCATGGGGTCTGAGGTTCTAAACTCAGGTCATTGTGCTTGCACAGCAAGCATTTTTACCTGCTTAGCTGTCTCCCTGGCCCACAAATTACCTTGCTTTCCAAAATCATCAGTGCATAACTGATAAATACTACATACCAGAATACTAAATCGTGCCTAAGTGTCATAACTTTTCTGGCCTCTATTAGCTGTTGTTTCACGTTATGTTATTAGATCAATTATCTAGACATGTATATTGAGATGCACTTTAATGCATTAAGAATAAAACAATAAGGATTTTTTTTTTTGAGACAGGGTTTCTCTGTGTAGCTTTGCGCCTTTCCTGGAACTCACTTGGTAGCCCAGGCTGGCCTCGAACTCACAGAGATCCACCTGGCTCTGCCTCCTGAGTGCTGGGATTAAAGCTGTGTGCCACCACTGCCCAGCCAGAATTTCTTAAAGTACTGTTTTTGTGTAGATTTACCCCTAATAATTTAAACTTTTTTGTTAGAGAAGATTTACCATAACCTTAATATTAACTTCCTTGAATCATTGGGAATAAAGAATGTGGTACTATAATTAGTACTGAACTAAGATAGTACCAATTATATTGAACTGAATAAATTTTTAAAGACAGATTTAAATTCTAAGTATTCTTTACATTCGCTGTTTCATTAGGAAAGGAGAAAAATTCCATGTGGCATGTTAGAGAATTCCACCAATGCAATATTGTATAATGAATCAGTTTTGTTCTATCAAATCTGTAGGATTATATTACAAGAAAATACTTTGTCTATAATAAAAGCATGTGTGCTATGCAATGTTTTGTCTTACTACATTTTCAACTAGTTTTCAGTAATTTATGCTTATTGTTTTCTACTGATATTTTTCTGTGTCTAGTACTTTCTAAATTGATATAATAATTCCTTTGCAAAGAAAAGTTCTTGTAATTTGGATTATTAAAATTTCAGGCATACATTAATCTCAGAATGTATGAAAGGAATTTCTTGTGCTTTCTTTCCTATTGGTGGAATACTTCATAGATAGATGCATTAATGCTATAGTACTATTTATAGTTAGATTAGTTTAAAAAGATACTTTAAAAATAAAGGTTTATTTATTCTAAAAATTCTGGCATAAATCACTATGATTTAATGCTTCTAGATGCAGACTTATGAAGTTTTCAATTTTATTGCTTCACACATCTTATTTTATAATTTTTGAAGCATTTGTGCTCAGGATGACCTTTAATGTTATTTCCCAAATTCCCAAATTCAACAAAACTTAAAAAATGTAGTGAATACATATTTCAAAAATTGTGAGCTCTTAGAAGGGATTACCCTGCTGGTTAATTTCTAAAGACTGTGTCATTGAACACCTCCATTATAATGCAGGAAAGATGCAATAGAGGCTTACTCCCAATCTTTGTCTGAATTCTCCAGTGAGTCTGTGGAAAGGAATGACCTTGTTGACCTTTTCACACTCCTGACAGTAGCAAGTGTGGTCGTTTAGGGTGAACTGGAAGAGGGTCATAATGAGAGACTGAAAGCTAACAATGAGAATTAGTAACTACTGGACAAGTCTAAACATAGGAGAAAAAGTGCTCTTGATGACTTACATCACACAAGCTTGACAGTTCTTTATATAGCAGTCTTTTAGCAATACTGATCAAAGAGTAGTAGATAATTGGGAGAAAGCATTGACATGTGAGATTCCATAAGATTAATCCTGATCAAAATGTTACCTCTTTGATAATTAGTTCAAAATTAAATTGAAAGGAATATTAATCAACTTGCATTAGATGACAACATAAAACAAGGAATATCTTTTAAACTGGTACTATTTCTCAAAGGTCAGTTATGGTACTTAATAATCAAGAAATTATTCCTTAGAATATTGATTTTTATAAAAGATCAGAATAAGGAAACCTGTTAGTCAGATTTAACATTTTTTGAAATTTCACTTAAGAGAGTGTCTATGAAACAAATTTATTTTTATATTATTGTAATGATACTTGATTTATCAAATTCTTAATGAAAAAACATTTGTATCTCTTGTTATTTGATAGGCATTAGCTTGAGGCTTTTAATATATTTTGAACTTCTTAAAATGTAGACTCAAAAATCCTATGAAATACGAATTATTATTACTATTATTCCCATTTTTTATATTAGTAAACTAAGTCACAAGATGATTGTATTAGTCAACTATGTGGTCTCTTTAGCAATAGAGCTTATCTTCAATTTATGGAGGGTAATCAAGAGAAATGTCAATACCTTATAGTGTTTGGAGTTGAGGGATATGATTGACAAAGAACTCAAAAAACAGTTACCCATTCCTGGTACTGTGCTTTTTAGTTGATAACCTATGCTGTATGTGGAAGGCACTGTCCCTCTGTTATAGGGTAAGTCCATTTAATCTATTTTTACACATGTATATATTTAGGAGACTTCTGGAGTAGGAGATTTCCATATGAATTTTTCACATCTCTTCATTCACTATTAGTTACCCCTCTCCATATCCCCTCCCTACCTTTCCTCTCATTTCCCTCTTAACTTTTCTTGCCCCATTGTTCACATTATCCCTTTATAACAATAATTTCCTATATCTCCACTCTTGAAGGTCTTCCCCATGGATCCTTTCTATTTTCCTGACTTGTATGGTTATTTAGATTAATCACATATATCTACACATTTAAATATAGCATACAGGTATGATAAAGAATATGACACATTTGTTTTTCTGGGTTTGTGTTATTTCACTAAGAATGATTATTTCCAGCTCAATTCATTTATTTATAAATCAAGTTATTTTATGTTTCTTAACAGCTGAATAATATTCCACTGTGCAAATTAACTACTGTTTTCATTATCTATTCTTCTGTTGATGGATGTCTAGGTGGTTTTTATTTCCTGGCTATACTGTTAATACATCAGTGAACACGGATGTGCAATTATCTCTGTAGTATGATGTAGAGATCTTTGGGAATATGCCCAGGAGTGGTATAGGTAGATAATATAGTAGGTACTTATAGCTTTTGAGGAAACATCACACTTTTTCATTGTGACTAAATCAGTTTTCTCTTCTACCAACAGTGAGTAAATGTTCCCCTTTACATTCATGCCAGCTTTTGTTGTCATTTGTTTGTTTTTTAAACTTAGCCATTCTTACTGAAGATGAAATTTCAAAAAAAGTGTGAATTTGCATTTCTCTGATGTTGAACATTCAAGATATTTTTCAGCCATTTGTATTTCTTTCTTTGAGAACTCTATTTCCGTTTTTAATTTTTTTTTAATTCATTTTACATAAGAACCACAGATACCTCTCTCATCCCTTCTCCCCTCCTCCATCCTCCCTTCCCCCTTGCTCCTGCTCTCCCATCCCCTCCTCCAAAAAAGTAAGGGCTCCCATGGGGAGTCAGCAAAGCCTGGTACATTCAATTGAGGCAGGACCAAGCCCCTCTCCACTGCATCAAAGCTGAGCAAGGCATCCCACAATAGGTAATGGGCTCCCAGAAAGCCTGTTTATGCACCAGGGATAGATCCTGATTCCACTGCCAGGGTCCCTGAAGCAGACCAAGCTACACAATTGTCTCTTGTATGCAGAGGGCCTAGTCTGGTCCCATGCAGGTTCCACGGCTGTCAGTTTAAAATTTGTGAGTTTCCACTAGCTTGGTTCAGATGTCTCTGTAGATTTCCCAGTTACGATCTTGACACCTCCCCACCCACCCTTGCTCGTATAATCCCTCTTCCTGGATTTCAGCCTGGTGCTTAGCTATAGATCTCTGTATCTGCTTCCATCCAGTTACTGGATGAAAGCTCTATGATGACAGTGTATTCACCAATCTGTTTACCAGAGTAGGCCAGTTCAGTTCAAGTACCCTCTCCACTATTGTTAGTAGTCTAATCTGGGGTCGTCCTTGTAGATTCCTGGGAATTTTCCTAGCACCAGGTTTCTCCCTCACCCATAATGTCTTTTTTTCTAATTGGGTCCTCCCCCCGCCCTCCGTGGGGTTTAGTTATTTGAGTTATTTATTCTAGACACAAACCCTCTGTCAGATGCATAGCTGCTAAAGTTTTTTTTTTCCCTTCCCATTCTGTAGTATCTTATTTCTTTTGATTAATGGTGCCCTTTGCTAGAAAGCTTTTAGTTTCATGAATTTACATTTGTCCTTTGTTTGTCTTAATGCCTTCACTATTGGGGGGGCTATTATATAAGCCCTTTCTTCTACCTGTAAGTTGAAGTGTATCCCCTATTTTGTCTCAACAGTTTCAGGGTATAAGTCTTATATTGAGGTCTTTGATCCATTTGGAGCTGAGTTTTGTACAGAGAAAGAGATAAAGATCCAGTTTTAGTCTTTTATATATAACTATGCAGTTTGTCCAGCAACATTTCCTGAAGATACTGCCTTTTTGCTAATATGAAATTTGGCCTTTTTTTCAAATATCACGTGGCTGTAGGAATATGGGCTTATACCTGAGTTCTTAATTTATATTATCAATGTATTGCGTTTTGTGGTTATTTATTGTTTAAATTACTACAGTTTTTGAAATCAGGAATGAAGATACCTCTGGAAGTTTTTAGTGTTTACATTTGTTTTGGATATCCTGGATCTTTCTGTTCCCATATGAGTTTAAATATTTTTTTTCTCAATTTCCCTGAAGAGTTACATTGGAATTTTGATGGGATTGCATTGAATCTGTAGATTGTTTTTGTTTGGATGCCTGTTTTTACCATGTTAATTCCACTAATCCATGAGCATTGGAGACTTTCCATCTTCTGGTATCTTCTACAATTTCTTCGGAGTCCTGAAGGTTTCATTGTATAGATCTTACACTTTCATGCTTAGATTAAGTGCAAGATATTTTTGTGAAGTTACCTTCATGCTATTGTTCCTCTCCTTTCTTCTTCAGTATGTTTGTCATTGGTGTTTGCATGTTAATATTGTATCCTCCTGCTTTGCCAGACAACTTTATCAGCTTTAAGAGTTTTCTGTTGGAGTCTCTAAGGGGGCTTTATACATATAATCATACCAATTGTAAATAAGGATAATTTAAATTCTTTCTTTCCTGCTCATATCCCCTTTATCTCCTTCAGTTGTGTTATTGCTGTAGCTAAGATTTTCAGCGCTATATTGAATAGGATTGGGGAGACTAGACACCTTTGTCTTGTTCCTGCTTTTAGTGGAGATGTTTCAAGTTTTTCTCTGTTTAGCATGATGTTGGCTATTGTCTTGCTGTTTAATTGTTTTTATTATGTTGATGTGTATGTTCTTTGTATCCCTAATTTCTCCAGTCCTTTTATCATGAAGAGATGCTGAATCTGCCAAGATACTCTCTGTGTCCAATTAGATGATGAAATGTTTTTTGTCCTTCAATCTATATTGCGGAATATGTTTTTTTTTTTTTTTTTGGTTTATATATGTTGAATCATACCTGAATCTCTGGGCTGAAGCTGACTTGATTGTGGTGAATATTCTTTGCTATGTGTTCTCAAGTTTAGTCTGCAAGTATATCATTGGGAGTTTTTTGAACCTATATTCATCTAGAGAGATTAGTCTATAATGTTTTTTCCCTGTTCTGTCATTATTTGGTTTAAGAATCAGTGTAGAGCTAGCTTCATAAAAATAATTTACAAATATGCTTTTCTCTTCTATAGAACAGTATGAGAAGAATCAGTCTTAATTTTCCTTTAAGGTATGGAAGAATTCTTCAGTAAGACCATATGAACCTGGGCTTTTTTTTTTTTAAATTGGGAACTGTTTTATTGCTGAGTCAATCTTATTGCTTGTTGCAAATATATTTAAACTTTTTATTTCTTCTTGATATAAATTTGGTATGTCATATGCATGTTTAAGTGTTTCCAACTTGGTGAAATAAAAGTTTTGGAAGTATATCCTTAAAATTTTCTGCATTCCACTGATCTCTTTTGTACTATCTAATCTTTCATTTTAATTTGATTAATTTGGGACTTTTCTCTCTTTTGGATAATATGGCTGAAGTTTTATCAATCTTGTTAATCTTTTAAAAAACCATCTCTTTATTTCATTAATTTGTAATTTTACATTATTATTTTGTTATTTTTCTGCTCTAATATTGATTATTTATCTCATATGCTTGTATTGGGATATCATTTGTTCTTTTATAATGCCTTAAAACAAATAATTAAGTTCTTTGATCTATGCATAATTTAATAGTGCATTGTTTATTTTCCATTGTTGGTGCAAATTCTGTAACATCTGTTGCTGTTAATATCACTTGGTTCTATTGTGGTTAGATAAGATACAAAGAATTATTTAAAATTTCTTGTATTTCTTGAGAGATGCTTTGTTTCTCAGTATATTGCCTACTTTAGTGAAGGTTCAAATAGAATGTTCTCTATATATCTATTAGGTCCTTTTCATCTACGATACCATTTAGCTCTTTATTTTTCTGTTCATTTTTTGTCTGAATGATCTGTTCATTGGTGAAAGTGAAATACAGAAGTCATGAACTATTAATGTGTTGGGATCAATCTGTTGCTTTATGTCTAGACATATTTGCTTTATGAAGTTGTGTGTATCCAAATTTAGTGCATATGTATTTAAGATGGCAAAGCACTTGAAATGGCTTTCTTTATCTCTTGTAATTACTTTCAGTTTGGAATCAGACCATTGGCAATGCCTTCTTGTTTCCTGATTCCATTTCATTGGAAAATTTTTGCCCTTCCTTTCACAATAAGGTGGTAAGTTGTGTCTCTCAGAGGAAGCAAAATGGTGGATCCTGAATTTTTAATTCAGTCTGGCAGTCTGTATCTTTTGATTGATGAGTTGAAGCCATTGATGTTCAATTATTTGTTGATTTCATAAAGTTTGTTTTCTTAGTATTCCTTTGTTTAATCACTAACCTAATATTCTTATTGAAACAAGTGAAACACTGTCACTTCTTGGATATGGTTATCTCTTTTTTCAGCCCAATGTATGTGTAAGGCTGGCTCAGTAGTCATAAATCACTTTAAGCTACCTTTATAGGGGGAATTTTTCTCTCTTTTAAAATTATGATTGATAATTTTGCTAGGATGACATCTATAATATTTCAAGACTTATAGAACATCATTCAAGCCCTTCGGGCACTTAACATATCAATTGAAAAATCAGCTTTTATTTCTGACAGGCCTGCATTTACCTGTCTATTGATCTTTATCTCTTTCATTTTTTCATAGATTTTCTTTGTTCTATACATTTAGTGTGTTGATTGTTACGTGAAATGAGGAGTTTCTCTTCTATTCCTCTCTCCTTGGTGTCCTATATGCCTCTTGTACCTTAATGGGCATCTCTTTTCATAAATTGGAAAATTTTTCTTCTATGAAATTGTTGAAAATATTTTCTGTGGTTTTGACCTGCAATTCTTCTTCAATACTTATTGCTAGTATGTTTGGTCTCTTTAAATTGTTTCAGAGTTTCTACATGTTCTCTTTATGCAGTGTGTGTGTGTGTGTGTGTGTGTGTGTGTGTGTGTGTGTGTGTGTGTGTGGTGTTGTTGATTTGTTTTTTAGATTTATCATTTTCTTTGCCTGATTTATCCAGTTCTTCTGCCTTGTCTTCAAGGCTTCCTGATATTGTTTCTTCCAGTTGATACATTATATAATTGAGGCTTTCCTTTGAGGTTTTTTTTGTTTCCTTTAGGTTAATGAATTTTTCATTTCAAGTTTTATTTTGGGTTTACTTTAGAAATTTTATATATTAAATTATTTTTCCTATCTTGAATTGTTATTTGTTTTTTTTCTCATTTCATTCAGCTGTTTTTTCTGTGTTTTTTAGTCCTCAGTTCAGCATTTCTTTGTATTCTCTGTGAGTTTCAAACATATTCATTACTGCTATTTTGAAATCATTGTATTGTGTGTCATCTAAGCTGCTTTTCTCAGGAACATTTCACTGAGAGTACTGATTTTTGGTGGAGACACATTTTATGGTTATTTCTGATTTATGAGTTTTGTGATGGGAGTTTGGCATTCAGAATTAGGTCATGCTAGTAATGTTTTGTTTTGTTTTTTGTTAATACGTTTTTTAATCTGTCTCATTTTTTGAATGTTTTGATGTTTGTTGTTACACTGATTTGATAGGTTTTGAAGTAGCTAAATGGTGTTTCTGATTGAGTCGTGTGGCCACACAGAGTTAATTTGTGTGCTAGAAGCAGTCCTTACATTTTCAGTGCTATTTGAGCACAAGAGTAAATCTTTTCTAGAGCTGGTTATTGTTCCAGATCATCAGAAGCCTGGAAGGTAGAGAAGATTTCATGTTGGTGGGGTTGGGGGTCTTTGTAGGGGGTGATGGTGTTACCTATATGTAGTACATGAGAATCTTAAGAGGTTCTTAGGTGGTGGGGTTCTTGGGAGCCAGGAAGTAGATAGTGCTACTTGGGGAAGGTTAGTCTAACTCAGATGGCCGGGTTGGGGTCTTGATGTGGGTGCGTGGTGCTACCCATGGAAGGTGCATAGGACCCTATGCCATCCTCAGGTCACAGGGGGTGGAACTGTGGTGGGAATGAGAAGAGAGATATGTTATATAGGTGATGTACACTGGGATAGGTATTGTCCTTAGGTGCGTGGGCTGGTTAAATATATTTACTTGACTGCTAAGAACACTGCCTAATAATCCTGGGCAGGGTTCAAATTCATGTCATTTCTATTCCGGTGTCTGTGTAGGCTAAAGATCCAAACTTTATTTGTTGCAATAAATATTTATTGGCAAAAAAATGTAAGTTTGGTTGTGCTTCTCTATTCTTGATACTCAAAGAAAGAATCATTTCCATATTTCAGGACAAAAATCAGACTCTCTAATTTCACTCTTACAAATTACTGATGAGAGTATCATTTGCTCAAGATAAAATTTAGAAAAAATTCCATGTGGATAGGCACAGCATACACTTCTTTCTTTGTAAGATATAGTACAATAAAATGAAGTAGCTGATTTGAGCTGGAACTGTGTGTTCTCTATCCTACAAATCCATTTCTTCTATTTTAGTTATGTATGGGAAAGCTTAATTCATGAAGGTTTTAAAAAATTTCTTTTTTCACTAAAATATAATTTCTTTGCTAAAGATGAATTAATATTTGTATTATGTAAGGTATAACACAATGTTTGTTTGTGTTTTGTGCTCTGGGATCTTGTAGGAAAAATTTGACCACATAAATTACACTGAACAGAATATTTTATTTGAGACTCAAGTCTGCCTATCATTCCCTTTCAAATAACCATTAGTGTTATTTCCCAACATAATGTAAATGTAGCAAAGTGTGAATAATTTTATATGTTGAATTTTATATTTTGCTTTCAGTACTTAAAAATTTACTGCTGTCGAGTTATAATGCTTTTAGGGAGAAGATTTTAAAAATTCAAATATACAGCTTCTCTTAAGGAATCATCATTGAGTAAAACACTAGAAAATTTGAGAGATTGATCCACTTGGTAAAATCATTACTATCAACTTTCAGAGGGATTCTATGATGCTTGGCTGAACTTGTTTCTTTTTATTTAATTGTAAAGTTTTGCACACACATGTATTGTATTCTAAGCTTATCCCCTGCCTCATTTCTTGTTCCTTTGTCTCCCAAAAGTCCTCTTTGTCCCTAGACAATTTTACTTCTATTTTAATGTCATATATGTATTCATTATTTTGCTACACAGAACTTGGCAGCACATGTGATAGAATACATGATATTATTTCTGAGTTTGGCTTAATTCACTTAATGCTGTTATCTCTAGTCACATCAATTTTACTGCAAATGACATGACTACATTTTTTTTCTGGGTGAAAATAATTCCATTTTTTATGTATACCACATTTCCCTTATCCACTCCTCAGTTGTTTGAGACCTAGTATGGTTACATAATTTAACTATTGTTAAAAATATTCTTGCCATGTATTTAGGGCTGAACAATGTAGCCCTAGCTGTCTTCCTACTCATTTCAATTCTTCTGCATTAGTATCCTTACTGCTGGGCTTACAGGTGAAAGTGGCCATACCTATGTTAATCTTTTTCTTGTTGAAGAAATTCTAGCTATTAAATTGCTTAAAAATATAAGAATTGATGGTGAAGGAAACCATCAATATGCACATTACCATTGGTTCATGATATTGTTGACTGTTTTGCAAAGGATTTTTCTCTGATTTAATTCAGTTTAAATTTTCTTAGGCCATAAAATAAGCATAGAATCACCTATAATAGAACTGCTGAATTAGTCAGAAAAGACAGTATCACATCTATATCATGTCCTCATCTCACATAGGTCTACTTGCATGTACACACACACACACACACACACACACACACACACACACACACACAAACACACTTTGTCTTTCCTCACAGGTTCACTCCAGGAGGCATTTTTCCTTCTAATTAGATACACATAATCTATTCAGCCTGATTGTGAAGTTCATAAGTTGATTCTCTCTCACTTTTTCTCTTGTGTTCAGTGTCATAAACCAGACAATGAAAACAAAGATACAGTAGTACTCATTTTCTCATTATTGATTTCATGCACCAGCTGCCAGCTGTTTTAGCTTGTTCATTTATATAACCCTCTGGGCAACTTTTTAAAAATACTTTTCTTTGACCATCTGCTAAATACGGTTGGTTTAATAATTAAAGACTCACCATCCCCTTTCAAAGAAACATAAATGTTGCTATTGAAGCTAAGATATCAGCATTTTGAATTAAAGACAAAGACTGCTTTCATTCTTTACATAGGCATCAAACACTTTGAGACACTCGTGTTTTTGTGCTTTCTTTTTCTTCTCTGAACACTATACTAATTGAAAAAATCCTGAAACCTACAAGCTATCTGTTTAATATCTTTCTATTTCATCTATTCATATTTTGCCTCCAGTTAGTAAGAGTTGATACTTAAGCTTGATGAAAACTCAATTTTATAAATACCCAAGTGTTTTTTTTTTATAACATATATTTAACAAGGCACTTTAGCTGGATGCATGAACAAGACCATCCATTATAATGAATGCAGACACATTTCCAGAAAGAATCAAGCTCATGCATCCACTGTAGTAAAACTATTTACATGTCAGAATTCTACCACCTGAATTTTTCTTTGTCAAAGGCTGGCTCATATATACCAGAATCATGGGATAAACTTTGGCTCAGACCCTTCACTTCCTAGAATTTTTTTAAAAAAATAAAACAAAGATTATTAATAATTTCAGAAGCTACACCCATTAAGTCTCACCAACATGACTGTCTAACATAAGAGATGAACACGATTGGCTCTAATAGACATGCCAAAAATGGATGGGGGAAGCCCACAAGGCCTCAACCCTACACAAATAGTGTGTGTGTGTGTGTGTGTGTGTGTGTGTGTGTGTGTGTGTGTGTGTGTGTAAAACATTATACAAACTATGCAGGCTGTATTTAAGAATACACATGTATATATTCAAATGATAATAATTAATGGCAAAAGAGGATATGTGGAATATTTGGAGGGAGGAAAGGGAAAGGAGAAATGATATAATTGTATTATAATATCAAAGTAAAAGTAAAAAGTATTTGTTTATATATTTTTATCTATGTGTATCTGTATATGTGGCTACTGCATTTGTGTGAGTACCAGTGAAGAGGAGGAGGATGTCAGATATCCTGGAACTTGTCGAGTCAATTGTGAGCCACTCAGTGTAGGTTCTGGTAACCAAACTAGGGTTCACTGGAAGATAAGGAAATAATCTTATCTATCAAGTCCTCTCTTCAACACCTGGAAATGTTTCTAAAATTTACAGGTTATGTTTCTGATTGAACTTAAATAAGTCAGTGGTTTTTTTCTTTTGCAATACTATAGTGTTCTTGAAAATACTTTTTAAAAGAAAACAAATAATACCTTTGTTTCAAAGGTACAGTGGGACTAACCTGTAAAATTATAGTTGTATAGAATGAAAACTGCATTTCATTTTAATGATAATTTTATATTGTTATTAATTGAAAGACCAAGGGGTAAGTTCGCATTTGAGATTACTTTATACAGACAGTTTGAAATTTCCTGGGCAAACATAGTACTTCTGTTGGTAATGGGGTGAATTACAAACATTGGGAATACTAGATTAAAGACTTGCTCTCCTTATCATCAGAGCTGCTTCATTTCCCAGTTTTCTTGCCAGCTCCCCTCTTCTCCTTCCACCTCATCTCATTTTGCTTCTTGAAGTTATTGTTCCATGACTGTCATCTGAACAGACTCAAGTATAGTGTATTTAATACTTGAATATAAATCTTTCTAGGTGTCAAGAATCTCTTTAGAAATATTTCCATGCTTTAGCCAAGTTGCAAAACAGGAAAATTCTTTTGAAAAACAAAACTATTCTGGCTAGGTTTCCTCTTCCCACTAGTGTGTCTATGGGTTAAGTAATTAAAAAAAAAAAGATTGTTGCTCAGCATTTTGTAATATTATTCAAAAGAAGATTAGTTGATTAGTTGAGATACAATGTGTTTTCCAAATTATGCCTTCCCATGTCCTTACATACACAACCCACTCTCTCCCTCCCATTCCCCAGAGTTTAGTAGCAACAATGTTTTACCAAGGGCATTCTTACTTTGGTGCCAACTGATTATCTCCTTTCAGCCCCATTATTATTATGCTATCTGCATATAGCATATCTATCTAGTAAGCAGGCTCAAGTGAGAATCTCAGCTATAAAGAATGTTTAGTGGAAAGGGTGAAACAATTGCGGGGAAATTTTCTCCAAACTTATTTTTGGTATTTTTTGATTGATAAAAGGAAATGTCTAGTCTCAGTTTTGCAAGTGAATGAATGCTATGGATGTGCTGTTTAGATTGATTCCCCCCCCCGCCTGTGTGTGTTCATTTTTTTTCTCATTTTTTCAATACATTGGGACTGCAGCCTCCCCTCTCTCCACTTCTCCCATCTTCCTCACCCCCCTCTTCCCCAGATCCACTGCTCCTCTCTTTCCCTTCAGAAAAGAGCAGGCCTCTCAGGGATGTCAGCTGAACTCTTGGACTGATTTTTTGTTGCAATTTCTATAGAAGACTATATTTTCAGTATTATATTTTTTCATAATTCTTTGAGAATTTTACAAGTATATTTGATCATATTTACTCTTATACCTCCGTATAATTCCTCTAAAATGTACCCCAGCTTCTCACCCTTCCTAAATTCTTTCCCCCGCATTGACACCAATTTGTATAGGAAGAGTAATTTGTATTGCTTTATATTTAAAATATTCTAATAATTTTTTAATTAGCAGAAATTAACTGATCTTAAAGTGCTTTGATAAGAAGATAACATGTAAAATTTGACTAAAGTTTTCATTAAAAATTTAAATCAGATTCTACAATGATAATCTAGTGTCACTGAAACATGCATGGCCAGTAGAAAGTGAAAACTGTTAATGGATATTTTATATTGGTCAAAATGGACTGCTGGAGAACAGACAGAATAGGATAGGGCAATTATGTGGTGTGTTTGCATGTATTTAACTAAAAGTGATACAATTAGCTTCTTGGCGTTATTTCTATATAGTAGAGATCAGTTTATGTTTTGCTAAATATGAATGTTACTATCATAAATAAAAATATAAGATCTGAGAAATTATTAAAGCAAACAAACATATAAGGCTACATGAAAAGTTCATGAAAAATATTGCAATATCAGTTTCACATGAAGTGCTACATGGGACAATACCTTTCAGTATTACAAACTTTCAAAATGCACAGTCTGAAATATTTACCATTTCTGTGTAATAGAATGTATGATTGTCTAATGCCATTTCTAGTGCAGACCAGGGAAAGAAAGCATACTAGTGTATGTTCACATAGAACAATGAAAGGAAGTCTGGGGGATATTAAATTCAGATTTGAGCTGACCAGTGGGGTTTTTCCTGCCCATTTAAGTGAACTCATTTGTGTCTTCTTTCTAGTTTATATTTGTTGCTTCCTTAAGATTGTTTCCCTCGATTAAATAGTCATCATTTCCAACAGTGTGTTATGGATCTCTCTGTCTTCTGTTCCTTTAGGTGGTATAAATCTTTGTATGACACCAATGTGAAATAGTACGCTTCTACAGTATTACTGAATGAACCTTTTCTGAGGTTTTGTTAATTGTGTCACAAAGTTCTATTCTGCTGAGCACATTTCTGTGAAATATTGTAAGAATGATATATGGAGTATAGAAGCAAAAATACACATATATTCAAGCACATAAACTAAAATGAAAATTTCTTATTAACATTTTTTCTCCAACAAAACAAGATCATTGAATATATCAGCATTTGAAGAACACATAATTATTTATAGGAAAAGTTCAACTATGGTACTTTCTATAACAACACAGTTTGTGATTTCATCCAACTTTTAGTGGTTCTATGGTGTTAACACATATCACTTGTCTTAAGCTTTACAGCTAATATGTATATTCTTTTGTGATCTGCGTATATTTCCTATAATTTCCTGAGATACGACTGAATCTTTATTTATCTCTTTGGTAAGAAAAACTTCCTATAAGCCAAAATAATTTATCAAGAACATTCAAACACAAGTATTGAGGTCCACAGTTCATGAGGTCCCACTAGTTTGGTTTGGTTGTCTCTGTATGTTTCCCCATCATGAGACTCCATGGGACTGATCTAGGCCCTCTGCATAGGCTAGACAATTGTGTAGCTTGATCTGCTTAAGGGGGTCCTAGCAGTGGGGTCAGAATCTGTCACTGGTGCGTGTGCAGGCTTTTTGGAACCCAGTGCCTATGGTGGGAAACCTTGCACAGCCTGAATGCAGGAGAGGGGCTTGAACCTGCCTCAACTGAATGTACCAGGCTCTGCTGACTCATCATGGGAGGCCTTGCCTTGGAGGAGGTGGGAATGGGGAATGGGTTGGGGGGGAAGACTAGGGGAAGAAGGAGGGAGGAGAGGGGGTTCTCTGGTTGGTATATAAAGATAATAGAAAGTTTCTTAATAAGAAAAAAGAAGTGAATGTATAAATTCCCCTTGTTTAAAAAAAAAGAAATTTCAAACACAGAAATCCCACAAATGACAAACTTATTAAAACTTTTACTCTAATGGCATTAAAGAATCAAACATGAGTTAAATAAATTTTTGCTCGAATTTTAATACTAAGTTTTGAGTAATGATGCAGAATGTACACTTATTGTTGCTGAGCATATGTGAGTGATGGTATACATTTTACATATTTTTCTGATTGACCCTTCAATTCATATCAACACAAATATTATTGAGGCCAAATAAAGAACTAATCTTAAATAAGCTTTTAGAAATAAATATATGGCTTATCTTTTATTCTGTTACATATGTCTACTGTCTAAAATTTGGAAATTCCTTAGGTGTAACCTATTTTAAAGCAATTTTAGTAAGCATTGTAACGTGTAATTGCATAGGGCTATTGGTTTCCTTATGATAGGCTATATTTTTTACTTTTTCCCCCATTTTTCTTTATTAAGAAATTTCCACACACTCTACATACCACCCACAGATCCCACCTCCTCCCTCCTCCCATCTCCCAGCCCTCCCTCTCAAGCCACCCCACATCTACATATCCCCCAAATCAAGGTCTCCAATGGGGAGTGAGCAGAGCCCCGCACACTGAGCCTAGGCACTTTTTAAAAAAATGATTCTTTGTGTATTTCACACTATGCATACTGATCCCATTCATCTCTCCCATCCCTTCATATTTGTCCTCTGCCCTTGCAACCTCCTGCCCAACATAAAATAAAATTTAAAAGAAAACTCAAAAATCAGGTGACAAGGGATGGGACTGGATGGAGGGCACCTTTCCCTCGCCAACACTACCATATGATTTATTAGGGTGAGGCTAGGTCTCTCAAGCACATTTGCAGGGCTAGATCACCTATGCTCCTGTCAACAGGGTCAGCTTTATTGTGCTGATATGCTGTTTTTATCTTTTTGATTAATATGATTAAAATTGACAGAGATAAATATTTAGAATATTACTTAATATTTTAAGTTTAAAATGTAATTAATGCTTGATGATATTGGAATTTATCTGCTTACATACAGTTTTTTTTGCTATTATATGAATCTATACTATAGTTTCATAAGTGAAGACAGTAATCTTGTTATTTTATGAGATTTACCTTTCAAAGATTTACTGTTGTTCTAGTGGCTTTAATTCTCTGCAAAATAGTAGTTTCATTATGAAGTGCAGTATTTAGACTTTTGCATTTTTTTTTATTTTTTCTTACAATATATTTTGATCATGTTCTTTCTCCTTCCTCAACTCTTCCCAGATGCTCCCCACTCCCTGACCACCCAATTTTATGTTCTTTCCCTCTAACACACCCAGAAATGAAACAAATAAAAAACAAGACAAAGATATTAAACAAGTCAAAAAAGTGTGTAAAAGACAATGGAGTCCATTCTGTGTTGGCAGGCCTGATGCCCAGCAGTGAGGCTAAATCTCTATTGGAGACAAATGATTTTCCCTTTGTCAGTGGGTGTCAGTTGAAAATAGTTTCTTAGTTAAGGGAAGATAGGTTTAATTAAATTGGCCCTGCTAACACTTTAAAAGTTTAATAAAAGGAAAAACATATTTAAACTATTACATTGATGTAACTGTAACAAAATTTTTCTGTTTGAAAATCATTTAATGTAATATACAACTTGTGTTGAATGACACTTATTTGACAGAATGACAAATATATTGAAATAAGATTCAGTTGAACTGGAGGAAAACAAAATAAAACATATACATTCTATTTTTAGAATTGTGTTGCCTATGGTATGTAAAACAGGCTTTTTTGAAATTAAAAATTATTAATTTTGGGACTTGCATATTTATTTTAAATTCAAAATAAGATAACTTGCCACACATTATCTTGAATCATACAGTTTGTAGTCCTTTTGAAAGGCTAAACAAATATCAAATCAATATTAGTAAATCGCTTTAAAACCTATAAATGATCATACCTATAGCAAATTGTACTGAGACTGTCAGACAAGTCTTGAGTTTGTTCTTGCTTTACATCAGGAAAATGTATTTATTAGAATTTTTAACATATGTTCAGCTTCAAAACAATATTCTAATAAAAATGTAGTTAGAAATATTGTATAGAAGTCATTATAGTCCAGTGAAAAGATTCAAATATTTTGGAATTTAGGATTTATGTTATATTTAGAAGCATGAATTCCAAAAGAAATTAGGAATATTGTCTTGAATCTCCTTTTCACATCAGAAATTATTAAAATTCCCATGAAACAAAACTTTCTAATGCTAATACGTATGCTTACTTTCACTTGTGATAATACTTATATTCTAGACTGTACAGCCCGGAATCTCAGAATTAACAATTCTATGTTTCTGGAACTTTGACTACTTCTAGTATAGGGATATATAATATCTGAATTGAAACTTTAATATTGTCCAAATTTCATGCGATTAAAAATAGGTTTAAGAGAAAAGTTACTTGGCAAGTGAATCTGATTATTTAGAACATATTCCTACTAGTAGCATAATTCACCTATGTCCGTATTTTTTAGTTTAGTTATATATACATTATATGTTAAAATACATTTAGGAAACTAAAACAAATAATTAATAGAATAATTTAGAGTTTTATTGCCAAATTTACTTGCTTTATTTGGGATAAGATGGTCCTAGACTGAGTTTTTGAAAAGATAATTACCTTTTCAGAGGAGGGGGGTAAGATAGAGGGTAGGCTGGGGAGACCTGGAGGAGGGATGAGAGAGGGATCTGTGGTTGGTATGTAAAATGAATAAAAAAATTCTTAACAAAAAGAACTCAAAAAAGAAAAAGAAAAATAACAGAAAAAATAATTTTGAAGAAACTGACTTTAAGCCATGTTACTTTTAAAAGGTATTTTTTTATACTTCAAGTGTATGACAAAGAAAACATTCTTCCTAACTGATCATCTTTGATATTTTCACAAAATATTTCATGATTAACATTAAACTATTTTATTACATAAATAATCATATTGATTGTGTTATAAAACAACACAATGAGGTAGGTGTCATAAGCCTAATATTTTCAGTAAAATTAATGACTGAACTTAGGGCCTTGTTCATCCTCCACTGAACAAGATCCTCATGAATCTAGCCTTTAAACTGTTGTAAAATATTTATTATAATACACTTTCAAAATGTCTGCTACAAAACTGCTTGCTTATACTTACATGTAAATATTCATTCTTTCCTTCACGAGTTTATTTTCCTTTTATCATGTATTGTGAACACATTAAAATTAAGACTGCAATGATGACAATGAATAATAAAATTACATTTAATTCTGAAAAACAGTTGAGAAAAATTCAGGAGTTTGTTTATAAGCTTTTGTTTCTCTACGGAGAACACATAGAAACTTATATGTAGATTTGCATATTGTGTTCAGCCCATAAAATATCTACACCACATAATAATTTCAGGAAACAGAAAAGCTATTTGATTAGCAGTCTTATAAAATTTACAGAATGATTTTTCTTATCTGTAGTAATTGTTCTTGTGCTACTGCTGTGATTTTATTCTATTCTATTTTATTTATTAATTGTTTTTTAAGCACCAAAGATTATTAAAACAGGATACAAATTACTTTTCTATTAAATTTTTGTAAAGGCAAGGATGATTTAAATAATAAAGTCAAGACTTTCAACACCTTTGAATTTTTTCTTCCTATTCACTAAATGCTCTCTAATTTGTATCTAAAGAATTTAAGACCTACTTTGCGTGTCATAGCTATTGATTTTTTTCATTTTCATTTGCTCTGATTGTGATGAATAAATAGGGAATGTGAGGTAATAAGGACATGCCATTTGTGAACATAGCCAAAATGTATTGTTTCCTACTACAAATACACCATCAGAAATAACTGGTGGTCTTTCACTGCCACTTGATGTGATTTTTTTTAGGGAGGGTATTCACAGATACAAAGACATTCCTTAAGATGTGATCACTATAAGACCAACAGCTTCCCAAGTAAGCAGAGTAAAAGACTAAGAATCTCATATTGGATTGCAACAATAGGCAAGAAGGAAAAAAAGAAGTCCTAGTTGCCTTGGAGAAATGAGGAGGCAGTCTGAAATCCTCGATTTTCAGTGTGAAGATTGCTGTAATTTAAACTTTGTGCAAGAGAAGTAACACAATGCTAAGGAGTCCAAGAAAGTAGTAAGGGTAGAGAAACACAGGAAAAACATGATGTGATGGGGAGAACGGTTCTATAAGTCATATCTGGAGAGCAATACAGTTATCGCTAATAACATTGATTCAAATTCACATCATGAACAGGGGCGAGGAGTTCTTTTTCTTTCTCTTTGTATTGTTCTTTTGATTAAAAAAGAATTCTTTCAAAATTTAGTTGAATTAAGAAATTAAATGATGGGAGGAATTTTCACCAGAATGTTATTAGATGACGTTTGGGGAACCTTTAGGAAAAATGAATGGCTGGTGATATTTTATATTGAAAATGACATACATTGGAGATTATGCTATGCACAGAGCTATTTTTGAGTAAAGAAGTTCTTATACATTATTTGAGAAGTCATCTACAGGAGTAGCCATTAGTAAGTGGTAAAGAGAAAGAAGTAGATATCCAATGGAACAGTATAGACAGCTTCTACAAAGGAGAAAAACAGTAGTAGTGTAAACAAACAGAAGAGTCACGAGGAAATCACTATCATCCTCAGACCTACTCATTCAGTACTAATATAACTTTGTAAAAGTTCTATTTAAGCTTTGGATAAGCTTCCTGGATACCCATGTAGTATTGAAAATTTTATTTGGAGCCTTGATGGTGAATCTAATGATTTTACTAAAACATTAAAATTGATACCTAAAATAGAACACAATATGTATTGATGTTAACCAAGAAGAAATTCCTTTTAATTTCATTGGATTAAGAGATAAAGGCAAAAAGTAAAATTTTAGACAAGCAAAAGAGATTATTTAGAATGTGTTTAAGATGTCAGAAAACAAGAAATAGAAGAAGTAGAAGGAATAAAATATTCTTTAGCAAAGATAATTTTAGTTTGACCAAAATCTCTAATCCCAGATTTTTAACACTGTAATGAAATGTTAGTATTAGATTAAGATATTGAAAATTTAACACTGATTATATTCAAATAACATGTCTCAATATTTGGGAATAATACAAATAAAGTAAGACTAACTTTAATAAACTTTTACTAAAATATATACATACAAGTCAAATTATTTGAATGGAAGTTAGATTTATATATTTAGACAATGGAATATATGTATGCATATATATATATATATATATGGAAGGGAATAAATAACATAATTATATTATAACTTTAAAAATTAAAGAATTATTATAAAAAATATTTTATTTCATTAAAGCCTGCAGAGAGGACTTGGAACTAATGAGGATTCATTTTTAAATTTCCTTTGAAATCAACACAATTACTTCAAAGACCTGTTTATCAACACATAGCTTCTAAAGACTTTTGTACTGTCCTGTAATATTTGTACTGATCTTTTTATCTATGGGGTGTTTTAGTAGTTAGGTTTTGTTGTTTGTAAAGAATGTCAACCTAGGGATTACAATAAGCTTATAACAGTGCCCTAGAGGCACACAAAAAGTACCCACTGAACAGAGAGTAAGGAGATAGAATTAAGGATTTATGCTTATTTTTTTAGTGACCAGTGTTTATATTTATACATTATTTTAAATTCGTTTGCTTTTCTTGATTATAAAACTTATTTTATTATTGTAAAAGGATGCATCAATTACTCATGTCATTTCCAGAATCTTTCAAATCCCTTTAAATGTTTTTTTGCCACTCTTTCACTACACTATAATTATTTACTTATGTGTGCATGCTTTTGTACTAGACATTGCAAGGAGATATTTATTAGTTATGGCTCATGCTTTTCTGTTGTTTACATTTAAATGATAAGAGCCAATACACATTCACATGTTAAGGTAATGCTAAATATATTAAAAACATAAAATTATATGAATTCTTCTGTCATTTTACTTTTGTCTGAAGAGATTGATTTGGTTGCAAGACAGTAATTGTCAGAAGGAGGTTATTCTAAATTGTTGTATTTCTTTATAAGAATTTTTCAATCAGAAATTTCAAAATAAAACTAATTGCCTGGGGTAGAAGTGAAACCAATAGTAGTTTTTAAATAAAAATTAGCCTTATTTTCATCTTCATGTGTGCTTTTAAGAAAGATTTAAAATTCTATAGGGTGTATGATGAGATTACAACGTATATATGATTCCACTTAGATTATTATATTAAGATCTTGTATATATATACATATGCATATACAACATGTTAAATTTATATATTTATTGAATATAGTACAGTATATTTTATGTGAATTTATATTACACACATATTCACATATATATTATATAGTTTGAATGTAGCATTTGAAAGGGAGGATTAGATTGAATTTAACAGTACAAGGTCTGAACTGTGGAGACATCATAGAAGTTTGTGGGCTGGAGAGATGGCTCAGCGGTTAAGAACACTGGCTGTTCTTCCAGAGGTCCTGAGTTAAATTCCCAGCAACCACATGGTGGCTCACAACCACCCGTAATGAGATCTGGTGCCCTCTTCTCGACTACACGTGTATATGCAGACAGAACCCTGTATACATAATAAATAAATAAATCTTTAAAAAATTTTATATTTGAAAATTATAAATTTATAAACTCAAGTTCCATTTGCTTTTGGGATACCATCTTACAAGGATTCTAATTTGCAGTAAGACTTGTTAAGGAAGGAAATTGCTCATTTGCCCTTTAGCCTACTAGCTATGGGTTGGTTAGGACTTCTGTTGGTCTTTTCTATGTCAAACACACAGATTGCAAGCCCAGCACTGCTTTGAGATCTTTGGCAGCAGTTAACTCTGCAGCTCACACATGATTGAGCCTGTATGATAATGAGTATTCAGAAACGGGTAATTCCTGGGGGCGCTCACCAACCTAAGACAAGATGCCTGTGTGGCCCGGGCAGGCGTTTCCATGACGGGTAAGGTGACCTGCTGCATTCCATGCAACCTAAGTCAGAAGCTCTTTTTTTTTAGTAAAAGGAGGACATGTAGGACTCTGGCCCCCATTTTGGGTAAATGTTGCCTTGCTTGCTGTCCTTGACCTTGATATCCTCCTATGCTAATTCCATGCCTGGTTCCACTTCCCGAATGCTTAAGGGAAGTTTCTCATCTGTGTATCCTGCTTAATGGGCATTAACAACTTACATGCAAGATTGTAAAACATCCGTAGCAAACTTCTGCTCTCCAGGGTTCTCCTATTATGCTGTAAGCCTGTATTTAAGACCTCCTCCCTCCTTCAATAAATGGCATTCATCATTAAAAAAAAAAAAGAAGAGAAAAACAAAACAAAACAAAAGGCCTGTGCCACCACATTCAACGTTAAAAAAAATATGGAAGAAATCATGGAAGAGGTTTTAAAAAAATTCCGAGTTTGTATAACTTTTAAAGAGTAAAGTTGAAGAACATTTTATGAAAATAGTATGAACCAATTCAATATACATATGGAGAGAAGATATGAAATTTTTCTTCTTCTATAGATATTTTTGATAGAGATACACACATTTCATAAGAGGAGGCACCCGATAAAACAAATATTGAGTTTCTTAGATTTTCAAGCTCATAGTTCTGTAGCATGCATGCAGAGTATAAAACTCTTCCATTTCCTTGGTTATGTAAAAATATCTGTGTGGTGGTATTGTGTTCCCAAAATATTGTGTATCCCAATAAATTTATCTGGGGTCAGAGAACAGACAACCACTAGATATGCCTTTAATCCTAGCATTCCAGAGGGAGAAATCAATCTGGGATCTCTGTGAGTTCAAGGCACATTGGAAAGAGCCAGGCATGGTGACACATGCCTTTAATCCAAGGAGTGAGCCTTTAATCCAGGGAGTGATGGTAGAAAGCTGAAAGATATATAAAGCGTGAGGACCAGAAATAAAAGCATTGGGCTGGTTAAGCTTTTAGCTGGTTAAGCTTCAGGCTTTCGAGCAGCAGTTCAGCTGAGACCTATTCTGGAGGAGGACTCAGAGGCTCCAGTCTGAGGAAACAAGAGCAGCTGAGGATCAGGCAAGGTGAGGTAGCTGTGGCTTGTTCTGTATCTCTGATCTTCCAGCTTCACCCCAATACTGGCTCACAGGTTTGATTTTATTAATAAGATTCTCTAAGATTCATGCTACATATCTGAGTTATTTTTGTCAGTGTTTTATGAAAGATAGAAAGGATGAATATTACTAACAGCTATTGCAGTAACTGTTTATATAATAGAAGGAAAAATATATGCCTCAGTAGTATCAACTCCTGTCAATGCTGATGGCTTCCCAGAGGAATTTTAATTTGATATAAATGAATTTTATGTAGGTTGTTGACAATTTATGAATAAGGGAATTGACATATTTTTTGGCTTAAGAAGTCAGTTTATTCTAGTTTTGGGTTTACATACAGGAAACAGTTTGCTCATGGTCACATAGGCAGGTATTTGTCTCCTTTGAGATACTAATTCAAGGTTCTATGCCTTGTTCAACATCCTTTTCTTAACAATGTTGGATGCTGTTAAAGTCAACTTGTAACATGGTTTCATGAACTTAGAATATGCAAGCATAAAATTATCCTTGTTCCATTCTATACTTTGTTTCCATGGTATGTTTTCAGGTATGTTAATGCTAGCTTCAGACTTTTAGTTGAAGAGGTTCTTTCTCTTTGCTTTTATCTTCTCCCCTATCATATAGTCTTTCATTTCATTCTATATATCATGTCAGTTTTCTTCTTAAAACATTGTTCTCTTCCAGTGTTTGTTCTTGAAAACTTGACTTTCAATATCCAAGTCAAATCTACAATCCTCCCTCTTCCTAAGGTTTCACTGACCACTCCAGGCAAAGATGATAACCTTCTCAGTAAATTCTTGTACATTTTCTTTTTCTTCACCCATGCATTCAATATTAATAAACATATCTTTGAGTGCATACTGTATACCAAGAAATCATGTCACAGTTCTGACCTGTGTTTCTGTCTCTTTCTAGATTATAATATTCTTGGGAGTAGACACTGTGAAGATTTATCTTCTTCAAGTCCATAGCAATAAACATTTAAACATAGCTGATGATCAGTAACTATTTGTAAAATAAATATTGATTCAAGGAGCAGCTGTGATAGGGTGAGGCCTTGTGGCATCAGTATGCACACTGTGGGATATCAATTATAAGTATATTTGAAGAGTTTTTCTCGATTCTTAAGGAAGCTTATTCTTTGCATAACTTAAAAATGACAATTTACCAAGGAGAGAATCAAGATAAATAATTTTCAGTCATATTCAATTAGAAATAAAAGAGCACCAGACAGTTTAAAAGCTTTCAGACTAAAGTTTTATGTTCATAGCAGTTCAGTGATGATTCAAACTCACTTGCACATGTAAAATGTTAAAATTACATTGTCTAATGTTAGAAAATATTCTATCAACTGTAAAAGAGTGAATCAAGAAGATGGTACTATTTAGATATGAGATGGTAAACTGTAAACTACTCATGTCTAGTTTCTCAAAAGTTAATACTTTGCAATTTTAGGTGCCTGGGTCTATTCTGTTAATTGGTAAGGAATATACATTTTATTTATCTTTAAATAGTAGAGTGGTCCTTGTAAAGGATTAAGTTGGGGAATGAGCATAAGGGATTTGACAGACTTTCAAATCAGTAATCCTCTTTATTCTTACTCTGCTCCAAGCAATACATTAAATACATGTCCAGTCTAAGATTCCTTTGCTCTGACTCTGCTTACCTTCATTAGAAGCTTGACTAACTCAGGTAGGATTACCAGAATGATTAATTGGCAAATGAACTTATTCTCTTAGGAACAACTTATCTGAGTTATCTTATCTTATCACTTTTCCATAGCTAACTTTAGCTTCATTACACAAATAAGCTAAATGTGAGAAAACAATTTTATATTGAAATGTCTCTTTTGCTCATCAATAATCAGTATATATTATTCTTTCGAATGAATTTAGGCATAACATTTTTAGATAAACTTTGATTTCAAAAAATATTCACTCTTCTTACAAAGCATCATGGCCAATATATAAATCATATACTACAGTAAACTGATGTGACTATTTCATAGCAAAAATAGATTCACATGTTTATGAAAATAACTTTGAAGATATAATGGTGTTCTTGACTAAGTTAAAAACAGAAGTTCTCAACCTGTGGGTCATGACCCCTTTGAGTCACATATCAGATATTTACATTATGATTTGTAATAATAGCAAAATTATAGTTATAAAGTAGCAACTAAATTATATGGTTTGGTGTCACCACAACATGAAGATTGTATTAAAAAGTGTCACAAGCATTAGGAAGATTGAGAACACTGGTTTAGCATGTTCCTCCACACTGAAAATATTAATTTCATTTGACAAATGTTTCCTAAGAATTATTACATGGCATCATCTGAGTTAGGTGTTAGGTATTTTATGATAAATTAAGAGTGAACAAGAAACAAAATTGGTAGTTCCACCAAATGTAAGTTTATGGTCAGTTAATAACTGTCTACCTTTTCAAAGCATAGGGAACATTTTCATTGGAATTTAAATGTATAATTGATACTTTAATTTAATTTTATGACTTTTGTGAGTGTAATCAAAATTCTTCTTATATGGTGTTCTGGTTTGCTTCTCTGCTGATGTGATAAAACACTAACCAAAACAACTTGTGGGAGAAATGGTTGGTTTGGTTTGCAGGTTAGGGTCTTCCATTGAAGGATACTAGAGCAGGAACTGAGAGTAGGGACCTGGATGTAGGAACTGAAACAGAGACCACAGAGAGACCCTTCTTACTGACTTGCTTGGCTGGTTTTCTCAGCTACTTTTTTTTGTACATCCCAGGACGAGCTGCCCATGGATAGCACTATGCATTGTGGGCTGGCTCTCCTATGCCAATTAGGAATCAAGTAAATGCCCTGCAGACAGGGCCACAGACCAATCTTATGGAAGCAATGCCTCAATTGAGATATCTTCCTCCAAGGCATGTGTAAGTTTGTGTCAAGCTGACAAAATCTAATTATGACTTATGGAATCTATCTTCATCTAAAAATCCTGCATTAAGTACACTTCTGTAAAAGACAGTGTCAATTTCAAGGGTCAAATAGGTGTCTTCCTTCATTACATAAAGACAATGGCAATAGCCTTTATTGTTGAAGGAGTATCTCCAGGGCAGCTATGATTAGCAACACAAGGGAAGATATCCACACCTGCTCTAAGCTTTTGATTGGCATCCTTTGGCTTCTGGAAGGCATAATCTTCTGTGTGGTTACCTTATATCATCTATCTATCTATATCTATCTATCTATCTATCTATCTATCTATCTATCTATCATCTATCTAATCTGTCTGTCTATTGATCTATCAATTTATCAATGATCTATCATCATAATCTATCTATATTTATATACATATCATATGCATATATAAATCTTTATATTAGTGTTAGTAAGATCTATCCCCTCCTCTCTCTACTCTACCTGAATCTTTCTTCCCACTTAAATTTCTTTCCCCAGGATTCCAGAAATTTAGAAAGAGACCATTTTGAGAAAGGGGAAAAGATCATAGTGAGGAGCAGACTGAATTTTTCCTCTCTGGATTGTTTTTATAGTTTATTTTGAATGTATTATTAAATGTAATTCTGTGTCTAAGTATCAGGCTTCAAGTGTGAGAAATCCATTTCTCTGAGACTTCTGTGAATCTCAATTCAATTACAATTACACATTTCACAGCAATCAGTGGCTTTAATTTTGTTGAGCTTTGAATTCCCAACCCAAACTTGGAAGAATAAATGTATGAAAATTTATTTATCAATATGGTCCATCCTAAAAATGCTCTTAATTGCAAGAAAAACCATCCTGTTCATTATTATTGCATTTCGTTCTTGTTGGCATTCTCGAATTTCATAATCACTGTCTCAATGAAGTGTGGCAATGATGATTGTTGGAGATGAACCCTTATTATTTTTCCAAATGTTAGGGGCCTTCATTTTGAAAAGTTTTTTTGTATATTATGTTATATAAAGTACTTTTTTTGGCCAGGGTTGGCTTGGATTCAGGATTTCATGTAATCCAGGATAGCACTGAGCTCATAGAAACTAAGGCTGCTCTTGAAGTCTTGATCCTGCTGCCTCCACCATGACCACAAGCATGGACCACCATATCCTTCCTGGTTGAGGCTTCCAAAGACTATGATTATATGTATATTTCTGCCTGAGATTAAATTCATTGGATTTCATGACTTTGTTCATGACTTTAATTCCATTGCTCAACTCGGACATTTAGAAGTACAAGAAATTGAAAGTTTCAATAGAAAAGGATGAATTAGAGGGATAGTAAATATTTCAGGATAGCTTCAAGAATCTAGATGATTTTATTATACATTATTCTACACTGAGCTGGCAATATTAGTAGCATCATATGTTTAATCAATTAAATGTTTTAACATTTTCATTATTTTTAATATTAAGAATCTACACAGAATTATTTGATATCATAATAGGAGAAGTTAAAGTGAGCATGATGGCACATAGCACTGAGGAGTACAGCATAGAGATTAAAAGTTATGCTACATAGCATAATCCTGCTTAAAAACAAAAAGGAACAAATTCAGAAGTATATAAACTAAATTTTATTTATATTTAAAAGTAATACTTTTAAGTCAAAAGTCAGATTATAGAATCAAATATTATTTAGAATGCCAATAATAATAAATAATGAGTGCTACATGAATTAATTCATTTAGCCATGGCTTAAAATATTTGAAAACTTGGGTTACCATATTAATCATATGCAACTTTTTCATGGTTTCCTAATAAAATAGCACAACAACTCTTTAGGTGCATTTTTTTGTATTATGTATTTTAAGAGGATGCTTATGTGTATTGTATTCAAGGGCAAATCCAATTTTTAAGGACTTGAGCATTCACAGATTTTGATATGTGGGTATTCTGGGATGAATCTCTTGTAGCCACTGAGCATGGATAGCTATATGATTTAACTTGTAGATCTTAAATATTTAGCAATATAGCTAGTCTTAGCATTACCATAAATTATATCTTTCACATTGGGCATGAGACAATTTCAAATATTGAAGGAAAATCCCAATTTTAGTTATTTAACGAAAGAAGAATAGAGCCATGAATTTATATATGTTTAGTACATGGAAATAACCACAGGTTGTTTTTTTTTTTTTATACAGAAGTAAGTAATTTCATAATCTAACCATAAAACCTTGTGATAGGAAACTTAGCTTTGTATATAAAAAAGAAAAGGATCATTGATTATATGAGAAAAGCTCCAAAATATAGTGATAGCTTCCCTATTCGGTTAAGAAATGTACATTACTACTTTTTGGTACTTACCAATGTATTCTATTTATGAGAATATCTTTTCAAAAACTGTTTGATAAGTGAACTATATAACAAAATCAAATAGCTCTGTTGACGGTAAAGTGACAGACTAGAAAAATAGATTAAAAAGGCTCATACTTTTTTCATTCCTCTTACATACTCACTCTAGTAACTCTAGATACATGTGTGCACTTTTTTTTATTTATACACCTTTTGACAGATTTTGAAACAAGGAAGCAGTTTCTTAAAGCAAACAAATGAAAAGAAACAACAAAACATTGAAAGGTATTAAGTAACACAGTTATTAGAAGAAAAAAAAGTGTTAACACAAAAATGGTTTCTTTTTATTTTTGAGATTGTGTTTAATCACAGTTTTCTCTTCCCTTTTCTCTCATTCCCTCTCTCCTTCAAATTCATGCCCACCTTTTCACCAACTGTCATCGCATGAAAATTGTATAATTATGTATATCCCCAAATATAACCTGTTGAGTTCATATAATGTTACTTGTATGTATGTTTTCAAGACTGACTGTTTGGCACTGGACAATAAATTGTGTGCTATTCCCAGGGAGGGCCACCTCTCCACTCCAGCTTCCGTGTGCAACGGAAGATTTTTGTGTGCAATATAGATTAGTTTCTTTGATACTTGCAAAAGTGCAAAGGTTAAAAGTTCTTATAGTCTTATAGCTTATTTAGTCATCAGTTTAGTTTTCTTATATATTAAAGGTTTGGAAACACTGGGGATTGATATGTAACTGGACAGAATGTTTGTTTTGTAGTGAAACTTAGTGTTGTTGATTCCTTCATGTTTAATTTGTCTGTATGAGTGTGTGTATATGATTGTGTATGTATGTTGCATGTGTGTGTGTTGTGTGTGTGTGTGTGTGTGTGTGTGCATGAATGTCACCCTTGTGTGAATGATATAAAAGAGTTCAGTCTGCTTTAGAAATAAGAATTAGGAGTGATATGATTAATGGCTCCATATTTAGGAAATAAGTAAAATTTGATATTGGCTTACTTTCACCTTCTTGTTGGCCATATAAAAATAAGAAAAATTAATTCGCACCTCCACAAAGTCTGGAATACCAATGGGATGGGAAGGAAAGCTCTTTAGAGAAAGGGAAAAGATATAACATTGCTGAATCTTTTTTTGGGGGGGGAGGGATTGTTATGACCTGAGGCCATTTTCTTTAGTAGAAATCTGTAACTCTATTACCTTGCCTTCAGACAGAGTAAAGCCTAAACCCTGTGACATTTCACATTATTTTTACTCTGTGGGAATTAGACCAGAAATGCAAAAACTATCCATAAATGTAAAGCACTATCTATTAGCAATCCAGCTTTCCTTACTTCTTTGTGCTCTTCCTTTCTAGTGTTTCATTGTGTGTAACCTATCAAAAATTTCTGCACAATTTAAGAGATTTTTGGTGAAATATAATAAAGCCTTGAATAATTAGAAGCTAATTAACTAAAACTCTCAATTAACCAGTTTTTATTTATTTATTTTTTGCTACACTCTCCTTTTTAGAAGGAAGAGGCAAATGACAAGAAACAAGCTGTTAACAGTATTTATGTATTTATTTTTTAAAAATCAACTCCCTGAGAATGTCCTGGAGCCTTTACAGATTAATTCCAATTTCCATAACATTGTTTCTATGTTATACTTGCTAAGATAGGAAAGGGAAGCTTTTTTAAAAATATTAGCATCAAACCTGCAATTTGACTAATCCTTAGTGATAAGAAAAAAAGAAATTTGAATGGCTAATTAGAACTGATCTACCCATATGAAGTTTTCTTGTAAAATTGGGTTTTCCATGGTTTCACTATTTCTGGTTAGTGATTGTTTGTATGTATTAATTCTGATTGGATCATATGATCACACAGAAGAGTGATGGCTTGCAGACAAAGTAAGCAATTTCTGGGGCTGAAAAGTAGAAGTTAGAGAAAAGCTATAAGTTGATGGAGATTAAGAGTCAGTGACATAAAAACTATAAACACTTATATAAAATAATTAGAAGGTAATTTCAGTGTCTACCTACGTTTTGCCTGTGGAATTTTTAGGAAGGTACATTCACTTTACAGGGCAGCACAGGTTATTAAGTGTGCTACAGCAATAGTAGTAAATAACCTTAATTGTTCTGTCAGGCATGGGAATATGTTTGCATGCTTAGTAATCCTTAAGTACTTGAAATTCTTCCCATCTGAAGAATAAATTTAAAAAAAAATCTAATTCAAGAAGATCTATATCTGAAATTTCCTAAAAACACTTATGAAAAATTTCACCTAGGTTGAAATCATCTATAGCATGTCATCCTGAATCTCATATCTTTTAGATTTTTAATGTAGAAATGAGTGATAATGACAAAGGAAGGCAACCCGTGATCCTACAGTATGTTTTGATATTGCTGGCAGTTATATTCCATGTTTATTTCCATGTGCTCTGCTCAAGTGAAACCTCTTTTTTGATGATATTTTTCCTCCTTCCTTGGCTCCATGTTTTCTATATGAATTCTATAAGAAAAACATAGGGCTTTGAGGAGATATGGACCATACTGAGTGATGTACCCTACATTTTCAATGTGGAAAATGAAAATCACTTTGTTTGTTCTAATATATTAGAACCTTTTTTGGGCTAAAAATTAGTTTTAAATATCATGCACACTAAATAATACCCAAATGACCTGAAGCAGTGGATGTACCTCCTTAATTGCTAAACTTTGTATTGACTATGACATGATTAAAGAACAGACTACTATCAACTAGACATTGAAAATGAATAATTTCAACTGAACAAAATGTATTGAGTTTTGCAATTAGATTTGCTCTTGAAAGTGTGATTTTATATGTCAGGGATTGAATTTAGGCATGGGAATCAATTTTGTTTTTATTTTCGCAATAAAAAGGCATGCAAAGTATGCTAAATTCTCTTAAGTTAATGATAGCTTATAACTATATCAACTCATTCTGGATTAACAAAATTTTTGGATGTTTGTGATAAAATTTTACACTTACTAAAGTATGAGAAAAATCATGAAGTGTTTTTTGAAAGTCCGTCATATAGAGAAACCAGAGAGTCATAAAGCGTAAGGCTTTTGGAGGTGAGGCTAGAAATATAAGTGAAAAACCATAAGCAATAGAGAATAGTGAGGACTAGCGTGAAGTAGAAAATAGACAATTCTACCACTGTGGTGGATACTGATACTATTCACCTCAGCAGATTGCTACCATGTAGGACTACATACAGGCTTACATTGTTATGGCATTACTTTTTAAGAGCTGATAGATATCTATACTTTTATGTAAAATTCTCCAACTATTAAAAGATGCTCACAAGTTCAATGAGAGAGAGAGAGAGAGAGAGAGAGAGAGAGAGAGAGAGAGAGAGAGAGAGAGAGAGATTGGATGTTGCCCATGAGTTTTGCCAACTGTGCTCTAATTGTAAATCCTTGACTACTTGATAATGGAAATTTGATGTAAAGTAAATACGTGGAGAGCTTGTCATATTTTGGTACACAAAATGGTAGTTATGCATGTCATGATGTTTACATTGCATAAAAATTGGCAATATAGTTTTTCCTTCAAGTGGTTTGAAAATTAAAATAATTACATTTTTACTTTCATGTTAATCAATCAAATGTACTATGTAGTAGTTCAATACCACCACTTCTAAAAGAGAATATTTAAGCATTGTTTCACCTGACATAGTTAAGATTTTTATTTGAAGCCCACTTGTTTTTCTTTAATGGAAAGACAGACATGTGTACAACATATGCTGTTTTATAGAAAATTGGCTTGGCTTTAAATAAATGCCCAACTCCATCTAGTAAAGTAGCTTTATTTTTACAAATGTTTAAAATAAGAAATAAAAGCAACTTATTTAGCACAGCAAAACTCTTCATTTGAACTCTTGCTTGGCATTGAAAAGAAAAAAAGCAGTGAGTCCTCTGAGATTTTCTTTAAAGGTAACTGATTGCTCTGAGGCTTTGCTTGTTTGTCTGTCCTGCCCTCGACCTTAACACATGATCCCACTGTGCGCCAGTGCTTTTTCCATCCGTACACTTCTCTCCTCACTGGTCATCCAAACTCATATTTGTTTTAAAAGGAAACAAATTCCAACCTCTCTAGAAAAAAAAAAAGAAGTAAGATATCAAAGTATCCCACTGGTATACCTACTTGATCAGATCATTGGACTACATATAACATGCTACATGTTATTAATTCAACATATTTAAATATACTAACTAGTTAACTAAATAAAACTGTAATGTTTTAACGCTTTTGATAAAAACAAGGGAATTCAAAACAAATGTTTGAAAAGCAATTGATTCTTTTTATTGTGGGTTCATCAGCTCATCCTATAAATTACTCTGTAATTTATAATGATGATATTGAGGCACAGAGAATGGTATGTAACTTGCCTGAAAATGGAAAACCCATACTCATCAGAGCAATTATTTAAATGGCATTGATTTTTAAGTAAATATGACATATATATTTTGATCTATATATTTTACAACCTGGGAATTTTGAAATCAGGCTAATTGCAACATTTTATCTACATGTATATCTATATGACTATACATATACATATATGCCCACATTTATGACTACAGAAAAATTATATCTCTAATCAGAAATCAGTTTTTGTGATATCACTTTAATTTTGTAAAATTTGTGAGCATAATTATAACACAGTTCATTCAAATAGAGCAGGAGAAATGAGAAATAGTAATTGAGAGCTCTGATTTTTGAAAAAACTAAATCTGTTAAGCATTAATGATATAATGATCAATCTCTTTTCTATTCTTCATCAGAGTCAAAAGTGTTTTAAAGTTTGTATGTGTTAGTGCTTTGAATTTTTTAAACAATATTGGTATTTATGCATATACAATATTCTATGGATGGTGCAGAAAATGAGGTAGCATCTCAGTGTTATAAGGGACAAGGCAGAGATGTTATACTATCTTGAGTCTATCTTCAGTTTTTCCCACTCTGAAACATTATATTACAAAAAACTGAAAGAAAATAAAATGCTAGTTATCATCTAGTATGACTGTGTCTGCTTTCTTGCATGTTTCCAATTGATGAAGAGATTACTCAAATATGTTTGAATCTGCAGTGATTTTAAAAGAACTCAGGTTGAATGTTCAGTGAATTAATTAACTATTTCTTTTTAGATAAGCTGGTAATTGGATTTTGCATTCTGGAATGACTTGATTAGAACGATCTGGATCTTTACTCTGAGAATTAGTGCAGAACTATCAAGGTTTCCTATATTCAGTGTGCTAGAAAAAAAAAAACATTCATTTAATAATGGTCTTATATGGTAAGAGGCCGAATTAGTGAAAGGAAACATTTAAAATTGTTTTTATTTAAGTCCCCAGAGTTGCAAATGCATTAAAGTCCACAACTAATAGCCACTCTCCCAAAAATATATCCCCTTGTATGACAAAATGCCTATGATTCTCAATGACCTCATTGTCCAAATGTGACAAGAAGCTCAGAGTCCTTTTGAGAGTTATTACTTACTTTGTCTTGTTTATGATCTGACTGAAGGACTCAGATTTAAGAACTTTCACCACTATTTTTGCTAACCAATACCCTGTTTTTTCAGTTAAATTCTATTCTAAAAGCACTCTTTTGTTTATTTTATCACTTGAACTAATTTAATAAAGAGAACTTTTGCCAGATGAATCCTGACTATTTTTTTCTCAAGTCTTCCTATTACTATGCATGGTGATTCATGCAAATTATCCAACTTTTAAAATAAGCAGTAGTACTTAAAACACAACATATTCTAAAATTATGAAGTGCAATTCAAAGACATAGTTCGGACAATATTCAATATTTCTTGAATAAACATTTTTTAACTAGGTTTTAAAGACTATTAAGAAAATATATTACTTTCATTGAAAATATTATGATTGCTCTAATTTGTTGTAAAAAACAGAAAGCCTAAACTTCATTGTGTTGTGTTTGTCAAGCGTATTTCCAAAAAATAAAATATATTTGAGATGTTGATGATTCCTTATTTACAAAACCAATTGCAATTATCACATGGCATTCACATTTGTGAGTCTAAAAAAACCTTGACAAACATTTATTCTTTTTTTTAACCAAAACATTAAATCAAAGACACTTCTGTTTTAACAGAGATTTAAAAAATTCCTTCTTTGCTACAGATAGCATTTAGATAATAATACTTTAATATTAATATTAAAAACTTTTTTGCTAGTATTAAACCCAGTCTGAACCTTGAGCAAGTCATTTACAAGTTGTTTCCTTGGGATTACCTACATTCTTGTCCACTCTGACCTTGTAATTTTGCTCACAGTTGGAAATGTAATGCAGAGTGACTAAGATAATGTTGTTTACACAGACTTTAAGTGGAGTGACATTATAGTCAAGCAAGTGTCACATCACCCAAAGTGAAGGAGACTTAATTACCATAATCCTGTGAATACTAAAATTTCTTTGCCATGTGTAGCATAATAATGTAATGTTCTGCATGTACATTTAATAATGTGAAGGGAAAAAGCGCATTAGGCCTCAGACTGTGTTTTCTAAAAGTGAAAAGAAGTAAAATTGTAGAAAGAAAATAGAATTTTGAAGTAGGATGCTTGTCCGAATGTTCAGGTGAAATTTTTCTTTTTTGAACCAAAGAGTTGCCTAGTGATGTGAAAATGAAAGGACTGCTAAAATATATATATAGACACCAGTGGGTAGGGTGACAGACCATGAATTTCCTGGAGGGTGCAGGGGTAGTGTTAACTAAATGACTAAGACAGGATAAAGAGGAAAGGCTGATAACCACCTATTATTGTGCAATGGGGAACATATCATTAATTTACAAAGAAAGTGGTGACATTTTCTAAAATTGTAATAGCCCTATTCTTAAAAGTTTGTCAGTGTAACTAATTAGTTGCTAAAATGGAGTTGATTCTAAGACTCAGTATGAATGCATTTGGAAGGCAGGACATTTGTCCATAAATTGGTATGGTGTGTAATACATCTTGATGAATGGTGCGAAATAGTGTTAAGAAATGGGACTATTATGCCAAAATGGCTGTTCATTGGTTTGTAGTCCTTGAAGGAATTATGTTCCATGGCAACGTGCTCTAAAGTCCTGCAGATAAACACAAAGTGCCCCAAGGACGTGTCCTGTTTTCTGTCTTTGATAATACTGAGTTTTCAATACAAGGAATTCACTGTCTGGGATCTTTTTCAGTGCATTGGAACTATAAAATTGCTGTTACTATAGATTATTACTTGGGCGTTTTGTTTTTAAGTCATTTTATGTTTGGAAGAAGGAAAGTATAAAATAATCAGCAGTAAAATGTAAAAATAAATTTAAAGATTTTTAGAAAGCTGATATGTTAAAAATCTATATCTCAATCACTAGATTCATGCTACTGATGTGTTATTAACATTCACAAATCATAATACTAGATAATCTGATATGTACTATGTTCCAGAATTTTTAAAAAACACATGCAAAACTATAAATACAAAATAATTTTGCATCATGTTAATTTCAGCCTTGTTTTATGATTGGACAAGATTAAAAGCCTTTGAAACTTACTAATATAAAAATGGCACATATTAAACTTAAATATACAAACAAAACTTTTTGATTCATTTAGAGATTTTCATTTCATTTGCCATTTCCTTTTGCTTATTGGTTTTTAGCTAAACAGCATATTACTGTAAGAAAACATCTGAATTCTCATGTTGCTTTAAAAAATTTAACTTAAATTACAATGTTTATTTTTTATAAGGCCACATTCAGTTACATATTGATTTATATAATATGCTAAGTATTAATAAAATAACATTTTAAATATTTTTATCATGAGATACCTGTCAATAAAGCATCCGTTGTATGCAAAAATTGTTGCAGCAGCTATGGTGGTGCTCACCTATAAAGCAAATACTTGAGATGCTGAGACAGGAGGATTGCAAAAGTTCTAATCCAGCATGCTTTATATAGTGAGTATTAGCCACCTTGGGCTATATGGTAGGACTCTGTCATAAATCCACTTAAATTTTCTTTATAACTTAAATTTTTAGTAGTACTAAAATTAAATTGTTTCTTAATTTGTGTTTTGCCCAATTTTCTTTCTTCAAAAAATTTCTCAATGTGATTTTTGGAATTAAATTAGACAGCAATTAATATAGGGGTAAAATACTTTTTAATAAAGTGAGGTTGCCAGAATAACGTGTGTGTGTGTGTGTGTGTGTGTGTGGTTGTGTGTGTATGTGTGTGGTGTCTGACTGACTGTATATACATGGCCTCATGCATGCTTATCATGAGCTCTACAGTGGAGCTTTAATTTCAGCTTGTTTTTTGTTTAAATAAAAATGACAGCTATAAATTTATAGAAAACTTTCAATGATTTTACTGAGTTTTCTGATCCCATTCCATTTATTGTTAATACCTAGAATTAATGAATCAATTGCAATGCTGTTGTTAAGTTTTTATTTTATTCAAACTCCCTCAGTATTTCCTAGTGCTGGTATTATGAGACATAAGAAATCATATTACATTTAGTTGACATGTCTCCTTATACTTCTTTTAATTTCCATCAATTTTCTCTCTGTTTTTGATGACCTTGACAGTTCTGTACAGTTCTGGTAAGGTACTCTTGCTTATTTCCACATCAGGGTTTCTCCTGATGCTTTTCTTTCTTTTTTCAGACAGGGTTTCACTGTGTCACCCTGGCTGTCCTGGAACTCACTTTTGTACACCAGACTGGCCTCAAATAAACAGAGATCTCCCTGCCTCTGCCCTCGAGTGCTGGATTAAAGGTGTGTGCCACCCACACTCAGCCACTTTCCTGTAATTGATTGGGGAGTGTGCACTTTACAGAGGGAGATCATAGAAGATAAAATGCATTTTTTATTGTATGGTCTCTTCTACTCCTGAGATTGACTTGATGCCTGGCTCAATAAGTTTTTCTTATTTCACCAGGTTTCCTCACTGTGAAGTTACTTGTTTGGTTCTTAAACTAGAACGTGTCCCATGTTTTAATAGCCTGTTTCTCCAAAGTATGGTTTGGCAAATTTTGATCTTCTCAATCCTGAGCAAGTATAGAAGGAGGCTAAGGAAGAGGGTAATAGAAATGGTGTCAGTTCCATTTCCCTCATCATATCCAGAAACAAGATAGACTTTTAAAGCCATACACACTGTTATTCATGTATTAAAATGCACTGTGTAGTGATCTGCCACACATGTACTGTCTGCAACTTGCTCATCTATATTGATCCCAATAAACTACATTATTGACTATTCATTAGTCATAATTGATTCATTGCATTTCCTCTTGGAGGGGATTCTGGGGGTCAAATAAATTTGGAAAATAGAGAATTTGTATTAAAAAATACATGTTTCTACTGAAGTTTTCTGTGAACAAATATTTGTTTTATAAATTTATAAGAGACAATTTTATGTATACATTCAGTTACTTTTAAATAAATAAGGAAGCTAATATTCAAAGAACATTTTTATAAATACTTTTTATAGTGGTAATAGTCATGAATTTGCACTTAGAAATCATGTGTTCAATTATTTACTCTACCATTAACTGGCCCTATGGCCACAGAGAAAACACTTGACACCTACAAGTCTCTACTCCATTTAAGGGACCTAATATTAACTCTGGTGTTTTTTGTGAAGAGCCAAACAAGTGAATGCAAAAGTTTGTGAAAATCCTTTGAAAATGTTCAGTGATAATTTTATAAGCATCTTGAATGTGGTGACCATGTCTTTATTTTACTAGTCAGTGCATTTCCCAAATTTCGTTAATTTTTGTGGTGTTAATATTCAATAATCAATAAATGTGCATTGATAAATTGAACATATTATTATGTTATTATTATGTTATTTTATATTCCTCCCCAAGTATTATTGCAATTTTTAAGGTACTTTAAAATCATGTATCAACTTGTCAAAAGATAGGAGGAAACACAGCCAAACTGGCTGTGTTATATGCAAAAACTATCCTCCTTTCTTATTCTAGCTTTTACTTGGTTGGCTTGTGTTCCTACTCAATGCTGGCTGCCTTCTGATTAGTTTTCAGTTGCTTTAAGCTGACCAGATTTTCCTTTGAAATAAGGGCACTGGAGCTTTCACCTCGCCAGTGTGGTGATGGGAATTCCCTGCTGCAGAGCCACTCAGCTAGTGCTGGAAGAAGAGGAGCACCTGTGAGCACAGGCTGTCAGAAGGCCCTGCAGAGCCCTGGTGTGCTCAGGCTACAGCTGCTAGGCTGAGAGCGGTTGGATGCACTTTGTCACTCCTTCTGCAACCACAGGAGACCCAGTAAAGGATCTCTACTTTCTTTTGATGTATAATTTGCATTGATTAACAGTAGTTAGAGAAAGGTCTCTTTTGTACTACTGAAGACTAACTAGATCTTTGAGAGGAGTGGCATGGCAGACCCTGTTACGCAAAATATTTTGACGAGAAGAGTAATGTGACCTCACATCTTCCATATCGTCTAAATCTCCATTCAATAATACATTTAGTAAGTATTCCCAGAAGAAAAAGGTATTAGGTTCAAGCTTCTCTTTTTAGAAAATGGACTGGAGCAAGTTCACTATACTTGAATTTTTTGTGTTTCCAGCCTTCCGAGAAATGCTAGGTAAAATTTTGAAGTCTATGAGGAACGCATCTAGCTTTGGAAATTGCAAAAACATTTAAGACAACTCTTGACTTTGGAGTTTGTAAGGCAATGATCAATATTAGTTTCAGGATCTTTTTGTTAACATGGAAATCACAATGATGCATAATTTTGTCCATCTGGTAATTCATGAACTCTAAAAATCAGAAAGAATGTCCAAGTAAACAAAACTTTGTATGGAATAATGATGCCTGGTATTTCCAACAAGAGTTGGATAGAAATTCTCTAATGGTAGTTCAACAATTTTTATAGTATTTTCTTATTTACACTAAGAAATAGTAAGGAATTTTCTTATGATTTCCCTGTTCTGCTCAAAAGTGAAGTATAGACTTTAAAGAGTTGTAAAAGATATGTAGTGGGTGTGAAAGGAAGGAAGGCTTAATGTTAGATTATGTGTATTATGAAGGTATATAGCGTATGTTTATTATTTTTCTCTTTTAAACTACTACTTTCTTTCAAAATATTAATTGCCCATTTAGAATTATAAACATGATTTTACTGTATTAATTTTGCTTTTGTTCAAATACATAGGATTGATACTTAATTGAAATAGATAGATGCTGTGATAAGACTCTTGTATATTGTAAAGAAAATATAGCTATTTTTCTATGTAGGATATAGTCAATTTCTTTTAAATGAGCAATCACAGTGAAATTTAAACAAACTTTAGAACTTTAATCTTTAAATTACATTTCAGATTCTTTCCTTGTGTAAATCTACTGAGTTTCAGGAACTTTCAGCAAAATAAATTCTAGCACTGCAAAATAATTAGTGAAATTAAGTTGAAAATATTGTAAACAAATAAAGTTATTACTCATTCTGTGCCAAACTGCAAATGTGGGAGGATATTTTAAATGATAAATTAAGCATGAACTGCTTTAATCTGTAAGCTGAACATGTTAGCAAACGCCTTGCGTCTGTAATTAGTATTTATGGCCACAGGAGAGTGCCTCTATTAAAAAGAGTGACAGGAAATTGATCAGTTTAGGTTACCATAGCAACCAAAAAATAGTTCCATTGCTTGTGTTGGCTTAGTCTATCACATTATATAACTATGCTTAGAAATATTTTTATTAACTGCAAAAATAAACTAGTCAATAATGCAAAAGAGGTTAGACCACTGAAATGACTAACAAAGTCCAGATAAACACTTGACTACTTGGTAACAAGCGTAAGTGTTCTATGGTTGTCATGACATTTCTTTTACAAAGCAAATGATGTCTTCCAAAAAAGTCTTAAAACTAGATGAAAATGCAAATCTCTTTATGACAGTATGTGGCTGTCACATTCATAATGAGAGGCAATAATTGATGATTTATGAGATGATACCATGGCAACAAAGTCTTTCATCATTGGCACCCCTTGGATACTTTTTTATCAGTTGCTTGTGAGTGCCTCTGAAATGTTTCCACCATGACATACAAGAAGATCTAGTCAGATCTGAATCTGTTAGATCTAATTTAAAACACAGCAGAGGTGTTGGCAATCTCAGATTCAACAAAGTAAAAACTGTCTTATTTAAAAAAAAAACTCCTATAAAACAGGAAAGATTTTCAGTAGCTGAAAATGAACAGACTTGACTCTGCTTCTTAACCTTTCAAGCAAATATTACTGCCTGTCCTAAATCTGGAGTGCACGCTGTTAGTCTTTTAAAGTTATACTATCTGGTAATAACCTTTCTTAATAGATGGGATGACAGTGGACATACTTTGAATACAAATAAACCTATTTTTAAATTTGACTTTAATATTTTTTATTAATCTAGGTTAAATGTATAGTTGAGTATTTTAGAATGGCTTTAGCATGTTTGGTAGACCAAGGAATAACATGTTTGTCTTTCTTAGAGGTGACTATGCATCTATGTTAATCTGTAATGATCTGCTGCAGGTTGCTTATAATATTGGAAAATTATGAACTTTCCATATTAATGACAGTTCATAAAAATGAAATCTTTGATATTTTCATATTTAGGAGGATCCCTAGATTATTTAGCCAATAATATGATTGAAGGAAATCATTAGGTAAGATTTTTAAGGCCCTTTCCAATGAAATATGACAATGATTAATAGAGTTGTAGAATTAGCAACAACTGGAGTTTATGAATATTGCACAAAACAGTTGTCAGATTTAAAGCCAGGAATATAATGGAAATATACATTTCAAAATTAATCCATGTTTATGCATGATTTTCATAACATATGTAAAACATTTTTAGATGTTATTTCTTTCATAAGTCAAGAAATTTACAGGAGAAAATTGTGTAATACACGTGTCCTTCAGTTATAGAAGCCAATGACACAAAACAGGATCTTTTGTTATTGCTTTTACTTATATAATTGTTGCAAGGCTGTGCAAGCTTCTGCAGCTTTAGGAGAGCCGACTATGTGGAGTTTGTAATTTTTGTTCCCAATTAAAGTATAAGAAAATGGATTTTACCCATGAACACAATGACTTACTTTAGTTAATATGAAAAATAAGTTAATTATGATTTTGAATCTTTTCCCTTATGACAGAGAAACCCTAGTAAACTATGATTTTATTGAGGGGAGAATACATTATTTTATTATTTATACCCTTTACTGAACATTGTAATCTTTTATACATACACACGCACGCACGCACACATGCACACACACAAATTCCTCATTTTGGTGTAGAAGATACTGTTTCTGAAATAGGCTTTGTATTCTTTTTCCTATCCTTTTCTATAGGAGATTTGTATTACAAATATTGCTTAGTTAAAAGTTACAAGCATGATGCATTATAGTAAATAATGCTCAAGTTTTAATTCAATCAAACTGACAACAGTTCTTGGCCCAATCAATATTTTACATGATAATGCAGAAAATATAAAAGATACAGAAAAAGTGTTTGTTTCCCAGGAGTTTATGATTGATTGGCAGAGGTACCAACTATAAACATGAATCAATCCAATAAAATTCGGTGTTTTCAATTAAGAAAGTATCATATTTTATGATAGAGAATGTAAGCCTCAGAGTTAATGTTGTTTATTGTAAGGAGATAATTATTAAAATGTGATTTAATGTAGTGGGTTATGACTCAGAAGGAAGTACACTGAAATCATGAACATAAGTGAACTTGTGACACTATAATTGATAGACAAAATATTGCTGTAGGTTTTAATGTGAACAAAAAGAGAGTTGTAAATAATTATGACATATATTAAGGAAAAATCCATTTTACACTGAAGTGGTAGCAGTGGAGAACATTAGAAACAAATTTTAGAATTACATAGTAAATTGATTTGCTTCTCTCTGTTCTTGACTACCCTTGAGTATTAATCCCCCTTCACATTGTTATATATGGTTACCCTAATTGTTCTTAGGATGAAGTTAAAATATTTTAGCAAAGTTTTTAGGTACTATGCCAGTGGTTCTCATATGGAGATGATTTTTGTTTCCAGTGTATGTTTGGCAATGTTTAGAAACATTTTTCTTTGTCATACTTGGTTGTGGAGGTGCTACTCTTATCTAGTGAGTGGCAGCCAAGAATGCTACAGAGCATCTTGTATTTGATGAATTCTGCACCTAAACCCCAAACAAAGAATTGACAACCTAATAATGGTAATATTGAGAAAGGTGATCTCCTCTTCTTTACCATCCAAATCATCCACATTGTCAAATGCACCCCAAAGTTATCTTCTATATTACTGTCATTTCTGTCATTTTCATATCTATAAAATTCCATTTCCCTCTTATGGTCAGGATTTCATAAATGTATTCTCTATTTGGGATATACTTCTCTTCTCCTGATCCCCAGGCCTCTATTCTTCTTCATGCATAGACTAATGATAACATTTCTACCCTTTATCTATTTCTTAAAAAAATTGCTTGAGAACCAATAAATCTTACCTAAGGAAATACATAGGTTGGTGGAGGGTCACATGCTATGGTAAACAAAGATGAAAAGAGTTTTGGGTTTTATGCTTAATAGTTATGGTATTGGAGGAAGAAGTAATTTGAGAAAGTCCCAAAGTAGATATTCTCATAGCTTAAAGTTGGTCACTTATTTGATATAGATAATAAAAGAAGGGTTAAAGTTGAGTTCTACATACCTGGTAGACTTAAATAGCAGGAAAAATTGAAAGCTTGGAAATAAGCTTTCATTTGATGATTCCAATTAGACACTTTGTTTCACTGATTTGGTAATGCCTATCATCAGCTAGAAATAGAGTTTAGTCTGGATGAACTTGCTAGCTCTATGACTGTGGACAAGACATTTATGACCAGTCTTAGTGGAACATGGAGAAACAATGATTATTTGCCTGGTGAGGTGTTTAAGGATTAAATTAATCAGTGAGTATCAGACACATATCCAGGTGTTGCACATATCATTAACTTAGTTCTTACTACTATTATAATTACCATCATTTTTTCCTACTGTGGAACAATGGAATTACTTTCCTTCTCTGGTCCCCGACTTTTGAAATTATATCTTTCAGTACATGCACCATGTCATCCATGAAGTCTTTTGTGATGAGTCATAGTAATGATCACTTACTTTTCCTGAACTACTACATTTATTTTTTCTATATTTCCCAATTCTTCACAATGCTATGATTATGTAGGGGCTTGCCATATAATTTCCATTATATTGCAGCTTCCTTGAAGGTAGAATAGTTGTTGAATATGTTATGTTCTGTGTTTTTATATATATATGCACACACATATATATGTATATATATATATAATCTGTTATAGTATAGTGTAAGTAATGTAAAATTATAACAAATAGTGGTCATTGTTATTGTTACCATTGGAGAATCATTGACAGAGTTGTGACTGTTGACTCTGAGATTTAATGTACTCTTTTGTTTATATTAAGTATTAATGTTCCTAATGTTTTTAAAGAACATAAATTATGCTGTATGAAATATAACACAGCATTGTTTTAAATTAAATGATAAGTAATTTGAATAATTTAAAGTGGATTTAATTGTGGCTAGCAAAGTTTTATTATTATAAGAATAATTTAAAGTGGATTTAATTGTGGCTAAGTTTTATTATTATAAGAAGTCCTTCCTCATGAGAAAAGCATTTCTTTTAAAAAATAGATATTTTCAAGCGGTTAACTGATAGTGAAAGATCATTTGTTTATAAACTATGGAAAATATTTTGCTTTTAATGCTAAACATTTGAAGGAACAGATGTTTACAGATTTCCCCAAATGTAATAGCAATATAAAAATATGAAATAAGCAACATTCATGAATTTATATAAGTACATATCATATCTAATTTTCTTTGGGGAGTTATTTTGTCTTATAGGTAATGATCCACCAATTATCAGAATAAATAAATACAAAATAAGTTTTAGATATGAATTTTAAAAATATAAAAATAGATTGCTCTACTTTCCTCTTTTTTAATATGAAGAATATTGAAGATCTGGAAGAAAAATGGAGAAGCAAATTCATACCAGCAAATTAATAAAAAAGACTTTAGAATCAGTGTCAGAATAAATTATTTTATTTAATTATATTTACTAGCCACCTTCAGTAAAGTTGCTTAAATACAGAAACTTGAAGTATCAGATTTTAGCCTGCCAGATTGTAAGTCAGGTATTAATGTAAAGATGAAACAAACCATTAATGCCACCATTGAGCAACAACATTGTGAAAATGAATGACCATTATATACTTGTATTCCTGTTTTTAGTCCCATCTCTTGTGTGACATTTTGTCAATTATGTATCTTTAGTGGAACATTAATATTTTTGTTTTTAGGAGAGAATAAAATTGTCACTTTGTTTATGGGGAATGTAAAGTATGTATCAGTACTCAGTTAAAAAAGTGTATGTACCCCTAAAAAAATCTATAAACTTTAAGACAATATTGTTATTATAGGTTAGATTGGTGTTAAAATTTAATAATGGAGTCCTTTTGGCTCATGGACAGACATTGTGGTTTTTTTTTTATTAATGTAGAATTGAAATCAGTTTCTTGTGATTAAGAACCTCCAAATTAAAATAGTACATATACAGAGATAAGCTGCAAAGTTTGGATTCTTTGCATCTGATGGATTTACATGTGTGTACAATGTGCATGCACATGTGTATGCACAAGTATGGAGTCTAGAAGTTGGCATTGGATGTCTTCCTTGGTTACCTTACACCAAATATACTGAGGCGGCTTCTCTTATATTGTCAAGAGCTCCCTACTATGTCTAGTCAATGTTTTTGGTCTGTTCCAGGGATGCCCTGTCTCATCCTCTCAAGTGCTGGGTTTATGGGTGACTGGGGAGGGGTGCTCTGCCATTTGATATTTATGCAGGTTCTGGGGATCTTAAATTTGGTCCTCATACTTGTTTAGCAATCTTTTTATTTACTGAGTTATCCCCTTATGATATTGTCAAATTTTGATAGCTAAGTCAAGGCATTTTTTCAGAGAGTTTCAGGTAGAAACATTAAATAAAATATTCGGTCTCAGTGATTTTGCATCAGATTTGAACAGTTCTTCAGAGCAATCTATGATAATTAGTTGACTCATTTATCATAGTGATACACTGACTCTTATTTTCTGTTCTGCAATATATTTTGATATTCCCAAAACATTAGTTTCTAAGGATATTTGTGTGAAAAGGGCAGTGAGGTGATTTTTATACTTTTCTTACAGATGTGGAAACAAGTATCATGAGTTTTGTAATTCACAAATGACACATCTGGAACTTCAATGGGTGCCATGTGACAGGATGTACAGTATTTCTTTCATTGCAATACCCAGATGAGTGTTTTGTAGTCATAGCATAGGTTCAAAAATAATATAATTTGATGTGTATACTATGAAATAGTGATGGATTCTAAACTACAGCTATTTGAAACTAGAAGTATAAATGCTATGCTAGTTGTGTGGTTCACGTACTATGCAAACAAGTGATAGGGTTTCCTTCTTATCTTAAAGCTAAGAAAAAAACTCAGATATAAATTGAGTAGATAACATTAATAATTCTCATAGAAGTATTATTTTACAAAATTTTTGCTTTGACGCAAGGAATAGCGCCTATATCATTTATCTAAGAATAGGGCAGATGCTTCAATTGAAAACTAGTTATACTAACCACACAAGATAAGAGAATTTGTGTATGTGAGACTAACTTGATTTAGATTGAACATTTTAGTCAACATAATAATGTAATGTGCAAATAAAATGGTAAATCTTGAGAATTAGGGCTTGAATTGAAATGGAGTAAGAAAAAGTTCTGGGAGTAGCTCTCTTTCCAGGATTCATCTTTTCTAGATAATCTTGTTTAGCCTTTGAACCACTACTACTCTCATGCACCACATATATTTTGCTTTCCTAGCTGCTCCATAAACTTTTAGAGCAAAAGTGTCATTAATTCATTTTCCCCTATATCCAATATTGTTCATATCATTAGTTGTTCAAGCTATAAATGTAAAACAAACATGTGAATTAATGAATAAATAAATATAAAGACAAACAAATTTTAAAGGGCTACCTAAATTGATATTAGATAGAAATATATTAAATATTTATCTCATATCTCTCAACAGTTAATTTTTGTATCCCTCCAGAATACTCTAGGGACATGGATTAAGTTCTAGTACTAATAATGTGACTAGAACATTTGGACAGCTACGTATTGAATATAAATGATTTGTCAAGTTAACCATACAAGGATTAAATCAACTTTTCCAGGTTACATCTATTTAGTGTGTAGGATAACTGTTGAAGAGATTGTTTAGAATTTTTATGAAACATTTGGAGTAGTGCATAGGTATTATGGCACTACACAATGATATACAAAAGTAACACAGGAAATGTAGGAAAAGGAATAAGACTGATATTTTCAGAGTTGGCCAAGAGCCTATTTCAAATTGATAGATTCCATCTGTTCAAACAAAAGCAACAGCAACAAACAACAACAATGCCTAAACAAAAGCAACTGATACTAGCTCTGAAGCAAGCAGGTGAACAGGATGTAAGACAGCATTGCCCTAAAGGCATTCTTAGAACATGGTCATTATTTAACCCCTGACTGGAAAACAATGCTGACAAAATGTGTTGAACAGCTATGATGTACGATCAGTGTCAATTCAGTGGGCTGATAACCTATAGCTTGACATTCTTATCTATAAATTTTGAGAAAGATGTCATTTTGTTATTGTTAGTTTGTTCACTTGCTCCTTTGATAGCAAAAGATAACCTTTCTACTGTGTAATGCAGCAATATGTTGCAAAGTGAAAGATTTGGGGAAATATCAATGAAGTTCTGTTTTACTAATGAATAAACTTCACACTTGGGTTCATATTCAGTAGCTTTTTTCTCAGGATGGGATGATGTTGTTTGCATATCAACGGCAGACAATAACTGTTTTGTCACATCATTAAATTATTTATGCCAAATAATAACGATAGCTTCTTTTTTAAAAAAATAATACTTTGCTCCAAAATGTTGCATGGGTTTTACAAATTAAACTTTCTTGCTTAATAAATTAATATTTTGGTCTTGTGATTTGTAATTGAAAAATAACAGCTGTTCCTGGTTGGAACCTACTATTTGCTTTTCTAATAGTTCCCCTTTCTTTATAAATGAAGCAAGAATTTCACAGGCCTCCACAAAAACATGGGAAAGTAGATCAGTGCCCCTTTAAGTGAGTCTGGGAATTAGAAGAAACTAATATTTTTATGACAACTTTTCAAACAATTTGCTTTTACTTGGTGGATTGCCTTCCATTACCATGATACTGGTCACCCAGGATAGATTAATTCCAAGTGTCAATTTGAAATTCTTATTTCAGATTCTAAATTAAGTGTTTTGGAGCAAGTAAGCCAATGCTGCTTGTTCTTGTATCATTCCCCCTTTTCTTTCCCATTTGACAATCTCTTTTCTGTTTCCTCTAAAGAGGACCCGTACTATCCTGACCTCTACAATGTCATTGTTCTGTCCTCTTCTCTTCTGAGGGTCTTTAATTAATGGTCTGACCCATCTTTCTGCCACACTTTGTGTCTCTCCATCCATATTAATCATGCAGTTTATTGTCAAAGTTGTGCTTTGGACATGAGAATGTTTTCATCAGCTATATGGCATTTGACAACTCTATCAAGTGTTAGTCTACAGGATGACTTTCTTGTTTAGATTTATTGTCAATATGCCCTGAGCACCTGTGTCTTATAAACTAGAATAATATTGATAAAAATAAAACCTGGGACTTAAAAGCAGATTACATCTCTTGGATCCTCATGGCTGGGCTATTATCATTCTTTTATTCAGTACAGGGCTCACTTTTAAAGAAATGGTTAGCTATACTTAGTCAAGGTTGTCTACTTTCTTCACTGTCCCCTGTGGTGTGCATCAGTCACTGGAAAACAGAACTCTAGCAGAAGCTAAGCGGTCTAATTTGTTTTCTTTTGCTTAATTCAATTTTCCCTGATATTTTTCCTATAAGGAAAAGATAAATAAGCTTTCCATTCATATTCTACATCATCTCAGTTTTAAACAGTATAAGGTCATCATCATGACTTCAAATTTTAATACATATTATCATTTTCCTTTGGAGTCTGGATCAGTGGAAGTTTTTCTGGAAGTCTTTCCTCATTCTCTCTTTCTTCTTTTCCCTGTTCTAGTATTGGTATTTAATTTTGGATCTTCTTAAAATTTTTTAAACATATTTCCCTAAATATTCAAATAAATGCAGCATGTAACCTGAGTAATTAATACTTGTCACCGAACTCCATATGCAGAAAAAAATGTTGTGCTTTGTCTCCAATTAATGATTTCTATTCAGAGGGAAATTCCATTATCTTCTTTAATCAAAGAGAAGTACTTGGGATGTTATATTTAGGAATATATATATATATATATATAATATATATATATATATAATATATATATACATATGTGTGTGTGTGTGTTTGTGTGTAATAACAATTAGCAAAGAGAAAGAATATGAATTTGAAAGAGTGGGGAAAGGTATATGGGAGAGTTTGGAGGGAAGGAAGGGAAGGAAGAAATCTTGTAATTGGGATCTCAAAAATAAAATTGAAAAATGACAAAAAATAAAGGGTAAAAAAGGGAACTGTGTGTATACGTCTGTGCTAAGGACCTTGTACACACTAAACATGTGTAAAGCATGTGTAAAGGACATCTGTGTAGGAATTTAACTAAATTGCATCTATGGAAAATTGTATTTTTCTATCCTAAGAGAAAATGCAGAGGAATGGAGAAAATGAGACTTTGAATTTTTTTGAATAAAAGAGTGGTCAGTATAAATTCCTAAAAGCTTCCATGATTGTCTAGTATAGGATGAACATGGCTCAGACAATATACTTAAATATTATGTAGATGTGAGTCATTTATCTTCAGATGTACTACCTTTAATACCTTCAATTCCTTTCACTTAGTATATTTCTGTATTCTATGTGTTCCATGTCATAATTTTACATGGTATTTTTGTTTTTATTATTTTAAAGCTTTAATGCAACATATGTTGATTGTCTTCTTCTCCTCCTCTGTGCTTTTCCCAGATTCTTTCTCTTACTAAAATGATATTGTGTTTTTAAAACTAAAGCCATACAAAGGATCTATCTATCTATCTATCTATCTATCTATCTATCTATCTATCTATCATCTATCTATCATCTATCTTTCTACATGTATGCACACATGTATTATAAATAGGTATTTTATTTAACAGAAGCCTAGGTGTCTTCAAATTATATTTATTGGCCAAAAGTAGAGAGAGATGTTTTCATCTGTTAAGTAAGAGTGAGCATTGTAGATTTACTTAGTCATTACAGAGACCATTTTCTCACTGTTAGCAGTTGAGTCACAAAATTGAAATTCCTGAAAGTGTAGCTGTAGACAGAAATTACAGAGGATGATATCATCATGAGGTAGTTTTTTTTTTTTTTTTTTTGTTTTTTTTTTGTTTTTCGAGACAGGGTTTCTTTGTGTAGCTTTGCGCCTTTCCTGGAACTCACTTGGTAGCCCAGGCTGGCCTCAGACTCACAGAGATCCGCCTGCCTCTGCCTCCTGAGTGCTGGGATTAAAGGCGTGCGCCACCACCGCCCGGCTAGTTTTTTTTTTTTTTTTTTTTTTTTTTATAGGCATTCTCCTGATTCTTGAATTGGGGACAGGTTATCATAAACTGCACAAATGATTACCAGCTTCAGTAGGTAGCATGGTCTACGAGAAAGGTCCCAGTCTTTGGCATAAGGGAAATCCTTGTTCAAGTCCAAGTATTATTTATTTGAGCTATTTTTACCTGAGGTCATTGTATGAAATTTTACGAGCTCAGTATTCTCTGCTGCAAAATTAAAATAAAAATAACTTGGAAGGCCATTTTAGAAATTAGAGACTTGACACATTTCAGTGGAAGACTCACCTGCAGTGAATATCCCCAGTAAGGGATTTTTCCTTTTGGCTTCAGGTCCTTATGGAGAAGAAAACCTGCTAAACAGTAAAGGAAACTGGCTAGTCAATCACATGTACCTCAATGATGGGAAGGCATGCCAGCAAAGGCATAGTGCCAGTACCATATGCCAATTAAATAAGCAAGTGCACTTTCTCCGTGTCTATATTTTATTATGCTCTAGGTTCCTGAATAAGATAGTTTTCTTTTCACCAGAAATAAACATCACTGATGACTTTATTGTCTTGTGATGCATAAATGAGTAGGCAGACTGTTAATAAATTTTTGTGACAGACGCAGACACGCACACTTTCTTTTCCTTACAGAATTATAAATTAGCATCTTTACAGAGGCCTCCCTTAAAATATTCCATGGAGTTTATGCCTTGTCGAATAAAATCACAAGTACTGTACATGTATTTGTGCCTAAGCATTTTTCTTTTTGTAACAGAACACATTTACATGAACAAAAAACAGAACCTGTCACATTCCCCAGCAGCTTATTTTTATGCTATAATTGTGTTACAGAAAATTTACCCTCTGTATAACCCTTAATCATATTTACACGCACCTAAAGTGTATTGCTTAATGTCAGAAGTTAATAATAATAATAACATGCCTCATTTACATTTATGTAAGATTGAAAGAACACAAGAAATTGTAAACGTTTAAAGTTATTTGCTTCATTAAGACATGAATTAATAAAGGTTTTGTGCATATAAATTCTATCACATTTTAATAATTTTGATAATATTCTATTTATTCTTTATTCAGAGAACATGTTGAGAAATTTCAAAGATTAGTGTATTGAATGCTGCTTTTAACTGGTACTAAAGGACTTTTCATATAATAAAGGAAACCCAAAGAAAAATGTAAATAATTACATATTATGTAGGAGCTTTAGAAACTGATAGTATAAGGCTAATTTTCATGTACTTATACAAGCATAAAACATCTTTCTGTTCTAGACTGTTCTTTTTATTTCTACTTATTGTGCACAAAAGCACATAGAACTTTACAATATACACTTGTACTCATATTTTTAGAATAAAAAAAACTTTATGACACTTCTTATGAAGCTTTCAGATAAAGAAAACATTTCATGGTTATAAGCAAATGCTTTCATTCATGTACCCAACCAGTCTTTTTAAGTGCTTACAATAATAGTTCAAAATTGTACACTGCTTCATAATTTAGTGTGAGCTTTAACTAATGTTATCTCATTGTGTTTTTAATGTGGCCTTGGGAACTAGAGTCCCTTAAGAGTAATGGAACAATGCCAAGATTATTTGGGTTGTTAATATCATCTTAACATTTGAGTGGCTTCTTAAAGAATGGTGTATTTGACTAGGTTTAGATGAGGAATAAGGATTTTACAGATGAGGGAAATGACAGAAGTAAAAAAAAATGAAGTAATGAGAAAGAACAAAGTGCTTGAGAATTTTTTAAAATTGGGTAATACTAGAAAGAAAAGAAAAGAAATGAAGTTTATTTTTGTTTGTTTGTTTGCTTGTTTGTTTTTGAGTGAGAAGTAATCAGAAGGATTTTCTTTATCTCTTTGAATCCTTAAATTCCAAATCCTAATGCTGGGTGTTATTTTTCTAAAGCAAGGTTTGGGTGGCAAAATATAATTTGATTCAAACAATTAGTTTATAAATCAACTAAAATTATAATATAACAATATTAGTATCAGCTTCCTTTGATAAATCTACTTGTATTGTGAAATAATTCTATTTTTGGAAAAAAAATTTGGAAAACTCTTTGGAAGGAGAGAATTTTTAGCTATCTGGAATAAGTACTTATTCCTTGTTTGCTATAGCTGCTCGTACTAGGAAAAAAAACTTGGTTTATTATATAGTATACATTTCATAATAATTATATTTCTGCCATTTGACATAGCAACATAAAAAACTTTGCAGTTTCATGGAGAACACAAATGAAGCAATGTCCCCTTGGAAAGTAAAGACAATGGAGGAATAATATAGCTGCAAGAATTATACTTATGCCAATAATATAAGAATGACAATAGACTATTTGTCCCTGTGCTTTTTCCAATCTTGGTCTCAACAATTTTCGCCCATACAAACCCTCCTCTTTCTTGCCATTTGGACTCCTGGAGCTCCACCTGGGTCCTGGCCATGGATCTCTGCATTCGGTTCTAGCATAGGGTTTCTAGCACGGCATTTAGGGTGTTTGGCCCTCCCATCACCAGAGTAGGTCAGTTCGGGCTTTCTCTCTACCATTGCCAGCAGTCTATTGTGGGAGTATCTTTGTGGATTTCTGTGGACCTCTCTAGCACTTTGCGTCTTCCTATTCTCATGTGGTCTTCATTTATCATGGTCTTTTATTCCTTGTTCTCCCCCTCTGTTCTTGATCCAGCTGGGATCTCCTGCTCCCCTAAGCTCTCTTTCCCTCGACCCTTGCCCTTCATTACCCCCACTCACGTCCATGTTGTTCATGTAGATCTCATCCATTTCTCTGTCATTGGGTGATCCCCGTGTCTTTCTTGGGGTCCTGTTTTCTAAGTAGCCTCCCTGGAGTTGTGAGTAGCAGTCTAGTCATCTTTGTTTTACATCTCGACAAATAGCCAAACGAATGCAAACACATGAACTATGAACCAATAGCTGAAGAGCCCCCAACTGGATCAGGTCCTCTGGATAAGTGAGACAGTTGATTAGCTTGATCTGTTTGGGAGGCATCCAGGCAGAGGGCCGGGCCCTGTCCTCAGTGCATGTGCTGGCTGTTTGGAACCTGGGGCTTATACAGGGACACTTGGCTCAGCCTGGGAGGAGGGGACTGGACCTGCCTGGACTGAATCTACCAGGTTGAACTCAATCCTCAAGGGAGTCTTTGCCCTGGAGGAGATGGGAATGGGGGGTGGGCTGGGGAGAAAGCAGGGGGTGGGTTGGAGGGAAGGGGGTGGGGGGGGGGAGAACAAGGAAATCTGTGGCTGATATGTAAAATTAAAATATAAAATAAAATTAAATAGATAAATAAATAAATCTTAAAATTAAAAAAAAAGAATGACAATAGAAATTGAAGGAAAATCTTACAATGCAAAAGTAGCTCGTTGTTTGGTGGTACTAAAGTATACGCCATCCTTCCAATAAGGAAATGTTTTAGAAGTTCCCACAGCTGAGCAAGTGCTCTTGTGGTATGATTGAACATTTCTTGGGTATATGCCCAGGAGTGGTATAGCTGGATCTTGGGGGAGATTGATTCCCAATTTTCTAAGAAAGTGCCATATTGATTTCCAAAGTGGTTGTACAAGCTTGCATTCCCACCAGCAGTGGAGGAGAGTTCCCCTAGTTCCACATCCTCTCCAGCATAAAGTGTCTTCAGTGTTTTTGATCTTAGCCACTCTGACAGGCGTAAGGTGGTATCTCAGAGTTGTTTTGATTTGCATTTCCCTGATGATTAGGGATGTTGAGCAATTCCTTAAATGTCTTTCAGCCATTTGAGTTTCCTCTGTTGAGAATTCTCTGTTTAGTTCTAAAGCCCATTTCTCAATTGGACTGTTGGTCGTTTTGATGTCTAATTTCTTGAGTTCCTTATATATTCTGGATATCAGTCCTCTGTTACATGTGGGGTTGGTGAAGATCTTTTCCCATTCTGTAGGGTGTCGCTTTGTCTTGTTGACCGTATCCTTTGCTCTACAAAAGCTTCTCAGTTTCAAGAGGTCCCATTGATTGATTGTTTGTCTCAGTGTCTGCGCTACTGGTGTAGGAAGTGATCTCCTATGCCAATGCGTTCAAGACTACTTCCTACTTTCTCTTCTAGCAGGTTCAGAGTAGCTGGATTTATGTTGAGGTCTTTGATCCACTTGGACTTAAGTTTTGTGCACGGTGACAGATATGGATCTGTTTGTAGCCTTCTACACGTTGATATCCAGTTATGCCAGCACCATTTGTTGAAGATGCTTTCTTTTTTCCATTGTACACTTTTGGCTTCTTTGTCAAAAAGCTATGTTCATATCAGCATTGTTTGTAATAGCCAAAACCTGGAAACAACCTAGATGCCCTTCAACTGAAGAATGGATAAATAAATTGTGGCACATATACACAATGGAATACTACTCAGCAGAGAAAAACAATGGCATCATACGGTTTGCAGGCAAATGGATGGATCTAGAAAAAATCATCCTGAGTGAGGTAACCCAGACTCAGAAAGACAAATATGGTATGTACTCACTCATAGGAAGATGCTAGATGTAGAACAAGGATGACTGGACTGCTACTCACATCACCAGTGAGGCTACCTGGAAAACCGGACCCCAAAAAAGTCACGGAGAAATGGATAAGATCTACATGAACAGCCTGGTCATGAGTGGGAACAATGAAGAGCGACAGTCGAGGGAAAGAGAGTGGGAGATCCTAGCTGGATCAAGAAAAGAGAGGGAGAACAAGGAATAGGAGACCATGGTAAATGAAGACCACATGAGAAGGTGAGAAGGGGAGGAAGCAGAGAGCTAGGGAGGCCCACGGAGATCCACATAGATACCCCCGCAAGAGACTGCTGGCAATGGTCGAGAGATGGCAGGAACTGACCTACTCTGGTGATGGGATGGCCAGACACCCTGATAGTTGTGCCATAAACCCCATCCAAGGACTGAGGAATCTGGATGCAGACATCCACGGCTGGGCCCCTGGTGGAGCACTGGGAGTCTAATTAGTGAGAAAGAAGAGGGTTTATATGAGCGAGAATTGTTGAAGTCACGGTTGGATAAAGCACAGGGACAAATAACCAAATGAATGGAAGCACAGGATCTATAAACCAAAGGCTGAGGGGTCCCCAATTGGATCAGGCCCCCTGAATGGGTGAGACAGTCATTTTGGCTTGATCTGTTTCAGAGGCAGCTGTGCATTGGTGCCGGGTCCTGGGCTGGTTGCATGAGTTGGCTGTTTGAATCCTGGGACTTATGCAGGGATGCTTGGCTTGGTCTGGGAGGGGGGGACTGGACCTGCCTGGACTGAGTCTACCAGGTCGACCCTGGGCCTCGGGGGAGACCTTGATCTGGAGGAGGTGGGAATGGGGGGTGAGCTGGGGGGAGGGGGAGGGGGGTGAGAGGGGGAGAACAGGGGAATCTGTGGCTATTAGGTTGAACTGAATGGTGTTGTAAAATAAATTAAAAAAAAAAAAAGTAGAGAAAAAAAAAAAGTTCCCACAGACCTGAAAGGAATTGTATATAGAATACAATAGGAAACATGGAAAATACATCTACAAGAAATGAAAGTTTCAGATTCAAGTTCCTGTTAATTTTGTTGTTGTTATTTTCCTGAATCATCTGTAAATATATTTTCAAAGCCTATTTATCCTTTATTTCCTATTCAGGTTCAATTATTTACAGCTGTAATATAAACTAGCAATCATTTTGGCTATGAAATTTAATGATGTGAATAGAACTATTCTTTTTAATCCTCTATCTGCACTTTATGCATTGCAGTTGTTGGAATTACCGCTTATGTTATCTGTTGCTGTAGGTGACTTTACATGTGAACAAGGCTAGCACTAACACCTTTCAGAGCTTTTAGGGACTCCATTTGTGCTGTCTCCTTTGCTTCCCCTCTGATGTACTGATTCTCCTCCTTAGTAGCACATCAGCTTTGAGTGTGGACTTGTCTATGTTGTTTAGTGTTATTCCAAGATATTTTTTATCATCAGAAAGCTGGCAAAAATGTGTGTGTGCTAGCATGCATGAGTTCAAGTATGAGAGTGTGTTTGTTCTAAATTCACGATCACATGCAGGCAGAGAAAGCAGAGGATGGCCAATGTCCTGCTCTATGACTTTCCACATATTCCCTGAAGACAGCTTCCTTATGAACCTGGATCTGGACTATCAGCCAGCAATCTCCTGTGATCATCTTATCATTTGCAAGTTGAAGAAAAGCAGATAGTGAAATGAAGCAAATACCTCAGATAAAAAGTAGTATTCAAATAGATGGAATTACAACAATATTTGGCATAATAAATAGTCAACAATTTAAAATAAATATGGTATAAACTTTTGAGGGTGTGTATTGAACTGAGAACATAAAAGATCAACTATAGATTGTTATTATGATGATTAGTATAAGCAATGTAGTGACAGAAATAAAATTATTTATGAGTCTGAGCACCATATACAAATTTATTTAGCTATTCTATTATAATACATGAGCAAAGCATAATAACAATAATAAATTAATACCATAATGGTATAAAAAGCATAATCTAAGCATTTGTTTATTTATTTTATTGTTTTATTTATTTCTTTATTTTACATTCAGACTACAGTTTCCCCTCCCTCTTCTCTTCCCAGTGTGTCCCCCATCTGCCTTCTGCCCCCCATCCACTTCTCCTCCATTTCCATTCAGAAACGGCTGGCCTTCCAAGGATATCAACCAAAAAAAAGGCATGTCAAGTTTCAGTCAGACTAAGCACTTCCACTTCTATTAAGGCTGAGCAAGACAACCCAAAATGAGGAATGTGGTCCCAAAACCTTGTAAAGGACACAAAGACAGCCCCTGCTCCTACTGTTAGGTGTCCCACAAGAAGACAAAGCTATAACACTGTCACATACATGCAGAGGGCCTAGGTTAGTCCCATGCAGGCCCCCTTGGGATAGACCCACTTGCAATTTTTTAAATCTTGTACACTTAACACCTCTTAGTGAGTTTCTTTTCTGAGTTTCTTAACAAGAAAACTGTAAGTACAACTATCTAATCCTCATCTACCTGAGAGACCTGAGAAGGATATAATATTACCTAGTAAAACAGGAAGTGCAAATAAATGACTTGCAAAAATATGAGTTATGAAACAGCCAGCTTCCTGGACAGTCACCCAAGGTTTCTCTGAAATGCTGGTGCATCATCTTCAGCCTACAGGCTTAGCACATCTAACAGACTCATTTGTGAAGCAGGATGTATGCAAGGCCTACAGTTCAAACTCATATTCAATGTGAGTATTTCATGTACCAGATAAACTTGAATTCTGCCAGAGTCATGTCATGATTCAGGATTTTAAATTCTGGAAATTGCTGGTGTTTTTGAAATTTGGCTTCCCATTCTTTTTGGCTTGTGGGTGGCTTCATCTCCTTTATTAAATGCCAGTCTACCATTGAGAGGTAGAGTTCGTAAGCCTAGTTACTCCTTCAAGAAGCACTGTTTCAGCTACTGTTTCACTACACACCAGAAGCCATTTTTCCACTGCCTGTTTAGCTGCCTTCAAAGTAAGGGGCACTGTAACTTTTTGGGATTGCAAAGCCACTTCAGAGATGGTGTGATATTGTCTTGGCCTTGCTAATGTGGGGAAAATTCTATTTTAACTAATTTCACCCTTTAAAATATCTTAATTGACTTGCAAAGTCTGTCAACTGTGTAGAACAGAAGCCCAAGGGAATTTCAAAGCAGCTACCTAGTGTGGTGCAGTCTGAGAAGGGAATCCAGAAAGAGAGAGCTCATCTCCCACCAGGAGAGAGAAAGCCAAAGAGAACCCACCATGTCTTCTGGCCTGAGCCATGCAACCACGCCCAAGCCAGGGGCCCCGTAAGCCCACAAGTGGCTTTTGAATGAATTATTGCTACGTTGAGTGCCAATTGTAGATGAATTTCTAAATAGTCATATTAAATAAAAAACACAGAACCAAATACTGGGTTGAAAGCCTTAGAGAGATCAGGGAAGTAAGTAAAGCCACAACCTTTACTTCTCCAACTCTGCAGCTTCCAAATGCCATGGCTTCCTGCCTACTCAACCTATATGCCTTGCTGTTCTGCCATCTGATTTGCTCTGTCCATTCAGCTCTATCACTTCATCTTCCTATCCAGCTCTGTCACCTTCTGTCTGTCTGTACAGACCTCCAGAAGTCCATGATTACCTAGTTTTGGAATTTAAGGCATGTGCCACCATATCTGGATCTGTTTCCTGTGTGGCCTTGAACACACAGAGATCCAGACAGATCCCTGCTTGCCAAGTGATAGGATTAAGGGCATCTGCTACCATTGCCTGACTTCTTTGTTTACTTAAAATGGCTTTCTATTTCCTCTGATCTCCAGGCAAGCTTTATTTATTAAAGCACAAATAAAATATCTCCACATTTCAGCACAAATAAAATATCACCACACTGTATGTTTAGTGTTTTGATCATTATGTGGTGAGGGGACTCTATCTTTTGGTCCAGTCTATTTGGTGTTCTGTAAGCATCTTGAACCTTCATAAGCTTGCCCTTCTTTAGGTTGGGAAACTTTTCTTCTATTATTTTGTTGAATGTATTTTCTGGGCCATTGAGCTGGTATTCTTCTCCTTTTTCTATTCTTATTATTCTTAGCTTTAGCCTTTTCATGGTATCACAGATTTCCTGGATGTTTTGTGTTAGGAATGTTTTGGATTTAACATTTTTCTTTGACTGATGAATCTAATTTCTCTATTGTGCCTTCAATGCCTATGACGTTCTTTTCCATCTTTTATATTCTGTTGGTGATGCTTTCATCTGTAGTTCATGTTTGCTTACCCAGATTTTCCATTCCTGGAATTCCCTTGTTTTCTGTTTGTGTTTTCTCTATTGCTTATATTTCAGTTTTCAAGACTCAAACCATTTCCTTCACCCATTTTATGTTTTTGCTTGACTTTAATGGCTTTCTTTAAGGGATGTATTGATTTCTTCCATTTTTTTTTATCTTTTTCTTGATTTCTTTAACAGCCTCTACCACCTTTATAATGTTAATTTTAAAGTCATTTTCTTGTCCTTCAGTTTTGTTGGAATGTTTAGGTCTATTTGGAGATGCTTCCTTGTTTATTTTTGAGAAATTGTTATTATGTGTCACATTATATAGAATTATCTAGACTATATAGATTAGATATAAAGGGAGAGAAGCTGGGTTATTATGTTAAGCATTAAAATGCTAAGATATAAAAACATATAAATTCTACTTATCGAGGCTGTGGTTACTAAGTGCCAATATACAAATACCTCACATGAGTTATTTCAGACTTGTGGTTGTCATACTGACTCCATCAATATTATCCCTATTTCACAGATGAGATAACTCCATGAAGATAAGAAAGGGTCACCAAGTTTTCTAAAATATCATCCTCAGCTCCAAACCATTATTCAAAATTTAGTTTATTGGACTCAACTCATCTACAAATAATTTGATGTACCTTTAAGAACTCCCTAGCAGTGTAGAACAAATATTCATTGGGTTGTGATATGGAATAGTCATTTATTTATTTTTTGCTTTTATTGAAAATTGATTCTTTTCTCATACACTATATATTATTGTTTCCCATCCCTCTACCCCTCCAAGTTCTTCCCCACCTCCCCTCCCATCTGAATTCACTCCTTTTCTGTCTCTCCATAGAAAAGAACAGGCTTCTAAGAGATAACAACAAAACATAAAAAACAAAATATAATAAGATAAAAGAAAAAAATCATATTGATGTTGGACAAAGCAAACCAACCCAATAGAAAAATAGCCCAATCAAGAGCACAAGAATCAGATACCCAGTGGTTCACATATTTGAGAGTCTCATAAAAATACTAAACTAAGCTTAGCCAAGTGTAACCAGGAAGCAAGAAGGCAGAATGGGGTATGTTCATTTATCTCTGTTCTTGGCTGTGGATGTGGCATAGCTGCTTGAGTTCCTGCTTTGACTTCTTAGAAATGATAGGCTATAAACTGATTATATTGCTTGTTGTCAGAATCTTTTTATCACTGCAACAGAAATGAAACATTGTCGGTCTTTTTGTAAGTTTTATTATTATTCTTAAAGTGACAAGGATCTATGAAATAAATTTGATGTGGAATATTCACTACTGCTACATATATTTGAATACTTGGTTCCCAGTAGGCTGTGCCATTGGGGACAGTGTGGAAACCTTTGAGATGAGCCCTAGCAGGAAGTCTTGAGTGCTTGGAGGAATGGAGGATTGCAAATGCCTTGTATCCAATTGCATTACACTTCTGATGTCCATGCGACATGTCGCCCCCATTAGGATGCCTTGTAATCCTGTAATCTAAGTTTAAATAAACTCTTCACTTCATTAAGGAGACTCTTTTCAGCTATTTGATCACAGCTATGAGAAGAATTAGTATAGTTGTGGCGGACAGAATGTGAGAGGAAAAGAAAAGCACTGTAGATTTTGCTAAGCCTTGATTGGTCCATTGTATATGACATAATAAGATGTAATTTGTGAGGTATGCTAGACACCATCCCATATAATGTGCTGCCTGGGGCTGGATTGTTTCCTTACATTGCAGAGAAGCTGTTGGTTGGTGGGTGAGCAATTGGACTCAATTGTTTCTGAGAGACTTGGACTTTACCAAATGCTTAGACCTCAACATAGTAGGTTTGTTTTCCAGGTTTTTGTTTTGGCTTTTGGTGTTTGACATTTAGTTATTGATGTTTTTGAAAATATTGGTTTGGTTTCAAAATTAGGCTGTTTTCTTTTTTGTTTATTCATTTTTTTCCTTATATTGAAAATGGATTATTTTCTCATACACTATATCCTGATTACAGTTCCCCTCCCCAACACCCCTCCCATGCAGATCCACTTCATTTCTGTTTCTCATTAGAAAATAATGGGATTCTAGGAGATAACAAGAAAACATATAACAAAGTAAAATAAAATAAGGTAAAATAAAACCATCACATCTGTAGTCAGAAGTTTTTGTGTGTCCCGCCTGGTCTGCAGTCAGGATAAATCTCTCTCACTTGGCAGTCCCACAGCCACTTGGACCCAAATAAACACACACAGGCTAATATTCTTTTAAAACTATGGCCATGGAAGGCTTCTTGCTATTTTAAATTAAATAGTTCTTATATCTTAAATTAACCATTTTTATAAATCTATACTTTGCCACATGGCTTGTGCTTACTGGTACCTTCACATCTTGCTTCCTCTGTGTCTGGCTGGCAACTCCTCCTCAGTCAGCCTACCTCTTCCGAGAATTCTCCTAGTCTGCTTGCTTATCCTGCTTATACTTCCTGCCTGGCTACTGGCCAATCAGCATTTTATTTATCAACCAATCAGAGCAACACATATTCACAGCATACAGAACATCCCACAGCACCTTCCCTTTTCTGTCTAATCAAAAAGGAAAGTTTTAACTTTAACATAGTAAAAATTAAATATAATAGAACAGTTATCAAAGAAGAATTACAGTTACAATATCTAGTCTATTTGTATTTGGAAAAATTAAAGAAATATTCTATCCTATACTTGTGAGTTTAAAGTTTCATATCTAATTTATATTTTATCATAACTAAGGAAAATTATAACTATCTAGTCTTCAACTACATCAAAGACCTCAAAAGGATATAATATTACCCAAGTAAACAGGAAGTACATTGTAAGCAACTTCTAAAAATCTAGAATGACAGAGACAGCTGGCTACCTGGACAGTTACCCAAAGTTCTGCAATGTTAGGGCATCTATTCTTCAGCCTACAGGCCTAGAGTCTTTCAGTCACTTCTGTTTCCTGTAGAATGTCTGGCAGTTTCTTCTGTGAAGCAGGAACCTGAAGAACCATCTTGTCTTGCAAAGTTCAGTGGTTACCTCTCTATGGGTCCTGCATGTCCAGTTGATAGAACATTTTGTCAAGCAGTCTAGGCAAGAACAGTTTCTTGCCCAAATGGATATTTTTGCCAAGAAGAAGATAGACTCCATATGGAGTGTCTCTGATGCCCATCTTCCTCTTTAAAGTAAATTGGTGCTACCAGGAGCAGATGTGTCTCATTGTCCAGGAAAGACTATGTTTTTAAAATATTTTAAATACCATATTCTGTAGGTCTTTGATGTGTCTGAAGATTACCTACCTAATTGAAATATACCTTTGTATACCTAAAAAACTTAGCCAACATGACTATAAATTCGACTATCATAGATGACTAATTATTAATCTATATTTCTTCATTATACATTACAATTTCAAATGAGCTGCACAAACCTAATAAGAGTAGAAATATACATACAGTATAACAAAATTAACTTTAAATTTTTATCAATAAAGTAAAATCCAAAGCAATGAAAAACATTTTTAAGCAAGTTGTTGCTCTTTAAAAATAGATTCAATAATCTACCCTCATATCCTATCATATCTATATCCTATATTCCTATATCATATCCCCCTTTCTTCTTTTAGAAAGAGATTGACTATGACCAATAACAATTTGCAATCAACAATCTAAACAAAGACAAACATCCATAATCCATTTTTTTGGGAATGTAGGCATAGTGTTCTACGTATTTCCTGCTGATAAAGTGATCTGTATTCTTATGGGGACACAAACAAAATTTTAGGATTATGGTCAAGTCTTGACTGGAGTAGTCTGTGAGGCTGTATTCTCTGAGCCAGTTCCCTTGAAGTTGATTTTGGATGTTGGATGATCTGGGCCATGGTGTCATTGGAGACCTTTCAGGGGCCTTGGCTAGTCAAACCATATTAGCCTGGAAGCAATCTACAGGTTTTTATCTTCTGTGGAAACAAAAGCAGAACCTGTTTTCCAAAGCAACATATCCTTAGACATAGATTTTGAAATGAAGATATCCTTAAAATATACATATTGATTTAACTTAGAAGCTTTTATACTCAAATATCTTTCTGCAGTTAAAAATCCCAAAGACAATATAATCCTGACTCTCTGTATGATATCCATTTTACATGGCTTATTTTTATATTACTTTTACTGTCTCTTTAAACATTATTTTTAAAACTTTCCTTATATAACTGTCTATATTCATTTTCTTCTCTCTTCCAAGCCTACGTACATTTTTACACACACTGTAAACCATTTAAAGTCTTATTCCATCTGAATCTGCCTTATTGTGAATCTATTGCTTTAAACTGCAGTGGTTAGTACTGAAGCAGCAGCTTTTAGCTGTTGATTCCACCCATCTCAGCTTTAAACATGGTGGGGATAATTCATCACCAGCTCTGGGAGCCATGCTGTCTGGGAGGCAGTGGGGTCTATGTTTCTATCAAAGCAGTGTGTAGCCCAGAAATCTCTCTCTCTTTTTTGTCTGTACTAGCAAAAGATAAATCAACAACATAGCATAAAGTGCAGCTTGGAGACACCTCTGTGTACCCCTGAAGGAATCCACCATACTGCAGGTTAAGCTTGCATACCACGAACCTGCCACAGCCACGGGACACATCTTTGTACCTAGGCTAACCATGAGTAACATGAACTATGGAGGTGCTCTTAGCTACATTTATAATCTCTCCTTAAGCTCTTTCAGGTTTAGGTGGAAACTCCTGCCACCACATGTGGGCACCATTTGTAGTCAGGAGTTTTCCTGTGTCCTGCCTGGCTCACCATCAGGACAAATCTCTCTCACCCACCGGTCCCACAGCCACTTAGACCCAAATAAACACACACAGGCTAATATTATTTTTAAACTATGGCCATGGAAGGCTTCTTGCTATTTTAAATTAAATAGTTCTTATATCTTAAATTAACCATTTTTATAAATCTATACTTTGCCATGTGGCTTGTGGCTTACCAGTACTTTTACATCTTGCTTCTCATGGCAGCATCTCCTCTGCTCTGTCTTTCTCCTCTCTCTCTGTTTGAATTTTCTGCCTGCCTCTAAACTGCCTTGCCATAGGTCAAACAGCTTTATTTATCAACCAATCAGAGCAACATATTTTCACAGCATAGAGAAACACATTCCCCCATCACACATCGAACTTGGACAAGTCAGACAAACAGAAGGAAAAGAACCTATGGCATTAGAATCAGAGATCCACTAATTCACACACCAAAGAGTCCCATAACAGCACTGAACTGAAAGTCATAATATATATGCTGAGTACATGGTACAGAGCTGTGTAGGCCCTGTGCTTACTGCTTCAGTCATGGTGAGTTCATATGAGCTGTGCTCATGTTGATTCAGAGGTCTTTGTTTTCTTAGTGTCCCCCATCACTATGGCTCTTATACTCTTTCTGCCTACATTTCCAAGAGGTTCCCTGAGCTCTGAGGGGGAAGAATTTACAGGAGATATCAAATTTAGTGCTGAGTGCTACAAGTTCTTGTTCTCTCTCTCTGTCTCTCTCTCTGTCTCTCTCTCTGTCTCTCTCTCTGTCTCTCTCTCTCTCTCTCCATAATGTGTTACTGTAAGTCTCTGTATTTGTTCTCATCTGCTGCAGGAGGAGAATCCTCTGATGATGGATGAATAAGACACTGATCTATGAGTACAGTAGAATATACTGTATCATTTTATCATTACTTGTTTTTTCTTTAAGACCAGTAGTATTTGGTTTTACTATAGGTCTCTGGGCTATGTAGTCTCTGGTTTTTAGTCACCCAAGCAGTTTCAGGTATGGGTTCCATCTTGTGGAGTGGGCCATAAATCTAATCAGACATTGGTTCATTACTCCCACAAGCTTTGTGCCACAGTTAGCCTAGCATACTTTGCAGGCAGGACATCATTGTATATCAAAGGGTTTGTGGCTGGTTTGGTGTTTACATTTCTCCTTCAGTAGCTCGAAGAGTACCTTCTTGTACCAAAGAGACTAGAACTTAGGGGAGAATGTCCTATGTAAGCACCAGCTCAACCTCTGAATGGTCAATGAGTTGTGTGGATGTTGTCTTCAGCAATGCGACCTAGTTGTTAATTTGTGGAGAACAACCTATTATCTTGGCAACAGCCTGAGTTGGGGATTCCCATGTTTTGTATTCATTTATTTATTTTATTATTGAGAATTCCATGCAATGTGTGTTGAACATATTTACCCTAGCCCCCACTTTCTCCCACACTCACCCCTTCCCTTCCCATTCAGATTTGTGTCATCTTTTTTTATTATTTTTATTTCATAAAAGCCCATCAAGTCAAATTTCTGCTGCCTTTATATACTTAGATGTGTGGCTTTCCACTAAAGCATTGTTGACTTATCAGTAGCGCCATTCTTTTTTTTTTTTTAGTACCTCCATTCTTTACATGGAAAGAGAATATGACTTTAAATGTCTTTTAATGCATGACGACCATTAGAGAAATAAAAAAATTTAACTGTAGTTCATGAAATTGTATGTCTCTGTTTCCTAAGTATTATCTAGAAAAACCTAGCCCAAGTTTGTATGTTTAAGGATGCAAAGATTGCATGTAGTATTATGATTTTTTGACAAATTCACAGGGAGTTTCAGATTATCTAGTTTACATTTCTTAGGCTATGTATGAATAAATAATGTCCAGGTGTAAGAAAATGAATACAAATTTCCTCAATGTTTTAGTGACCATTTTTCCATATTTGTGATATTCCTTTTGTTTTCATTCTTGTTTCATTCACCTTATGTATACTAGAACATATAGAAAGTAATTAGAATCTTAAGTAGAACAGCCATAAAGAATATGAAAGAAAGTCAAAGCCCATTTTATAAAGTATAAGACTACCAGTCGTTTCAAAAAAAATTCATAAATTCAAAAACTAAAGGTAACATTCTAAAAATAAATCCACAAATTCAAAGAAAGCTAGAGTTATGGTGCTACATACCTGTAATTTCCGGAGTCAGAAGACTGGGGCATCAAGAAAATATGTATATAGTTGAGCCTGAAGAATTCAGTCTCTTCTGTAAAAAGTGCAAATAGTTCTTATACAGGTTAGATACTTGAGAAAATGTCAAATATATTAACAAATGTTGAACATTGTGCCCAAATCACACTTACTAACAGACTTCACATGATTCACATCACTAAATTCTAGAAGTTACCTTCCCTGAATAGTACATAGCATTCACTCAGCATCATGGCTGCCCAACAAACCCTGAATAATGACTATACCACTGGACATGCCAATGTGGATGGGAGAACTCTCACAGGACCCTATTCCTAAAGGAAGAACTGCTGAGATATGAAGAATTACTCTTCCCCAGTGATGAGCCTCCTAATTTGTTATCTAATGCCAAGTTGTCAGTCCTAAAAACATATACATATAGTCAATAATAAATGGACTCCACAGATTGTATTTATATATTTCTAAATATTAGTCACATAACAAGAAGGAACATGAAGCAATATATTTTGTGGGACTTACATGACTAGTTATGACTAGTTATAAGTAGTTCAGAACTAATAGGCAGTCAGGGTGATATTATAAGTATATGTGATAAGTGTTCTGATGAAAAACAAATAAAAACAAATAAGAATGCCTTTGGGATACCATTTCAATAGAGATGGTCAATTAAGACCCCTCTAATAAGATGGCATTTGAACTGGAATAAATAAGTGCATAAACAACCTAAATAATAATCATTTTAGCTAGAGGGAGTATCAAGGCTTAAGATTCAGAAGTTCACATCTTGAGGTTTAGTCTGGTGAGGAGAAGACAAAAGTGGTTTGTCTATTGATATTTGTATACTGATATTTGGCAGATTTCACAAGGGACTTATCGATAGGACTATTTACAAATGAATCTATGAAGTGTGAAATACCAAAATGACATAGTTTAAATACATTACTTCATTTAGTGACTATATTTTCATCAACTCTCAACTGTTCTGAGAAATGGGATTGATAAGGTGCATAAAGACATATTTTACTCATGGATTATCTTTGTTTTGCTTTTTTGGCATCTAAATATATAAATGAATCATTAAATTTCTTTACTTTCAGGAATTTTTTTGTGTTGCTTTTTACATGAGAAAGCTTCTTTTTAAAGAGTAAATATTTATAAGAGCTCTAAGTCAAAAGTGTTTCCTAAATTTGACATTCATGATAGGAATTTTGGTTTTTTAAAGACTGGATTAAGACCCTTTTAGAAGTGTAAAGAGCGTAACACACAATCTGGAAATAAAGCTGCATCCTTGGTGTCAGGGTCTGATAGAATGTATTAATGAAGCTAATGAACTGAAGAAATAGAGCAACAGAAGACACTTGTCTTGAATGAAGCCTCTTTTTGATGCAAGCTAAAAATACAGTCTTGTCCATCAGGGGGATATAATAGTGAGTCATTTTAAGATTTCTGCTAGTGAAGATATGGTTATGAAACAATATATCATTTTGGTTTCAGTGAATACTCCATTCATATAAATAGGGCTCATAATAGATTGTATAGTTTCCAATAGAAAGGGCCAGACATAGTATAAATAGAGACATTTATAAAGATGTCTTAAAGGTGAAGGATTTCAGTATAAGAGACACTAGTAATAGCTTAAGAGATTAAATTACTTAAAATTAAAATCAACAAGAAGATTCTTTTTAATAATAAATAATAAATTTCAAGTTGTATGACCATTCATAAAAACATTTTGTTTTCACTCCAGATATGAAAATAATCATCTTTTGCTTATTTGTTTTTTATGATATATACTTTACACATTAAGCACTTCCATATGAAGCTTGGGTTGTAGCTTGACAGAGATGTTTGTAGAAGTTGTATGAAAGCTCAAAGGCAAATCTGAAGCTCCTGGACTAAATCTGAGGCTCCTGGATTTATTTGAAAGCAATCTTGTTTAGAATGCTTTATGTTCTGTGAGAATCCTACTTAAAAAAAAATGGAGACTTCATTATTTACCTGGAACCATTTTGTTTGCTTTAACTGCTTGCATAGTAGAATTCATAGAGCTTCAATTCTATTTCTCTAACATCTGACTTTGTGTGACAAACTAGGGAGGATGAAAATTCACTTTCCTTATAACTTAGGTAAACTTAGCTTGCAAAGATTAATGATAAGTAAATGTAATAGCTGCTTCATTGTCATCTTCATTATTTAGATATTATTTAGCTTTACTGAGATATTATTCATCTGAGGAAATCAGAATCCTCCACTATAACTATTAATGTCACAGTAATTGAAAACAGTAGTGCAAATAGCTCTGATATATTTATTTGTTCAGTTTTGTGTCATGTGCTTACTATTTCTACCACTAAATTATTTTTATTTACTCAAATTCTTTTACATTTCTTTATAGAATCTTAATATGAAGCTCCTTTAATTTACTTACTGTATAATTTATATAAACTTATGTAGAGATTATCAAAATATGCTTCTACAACCAAATGTTCATGAAGAGTTATTTTGGATACCTAATTTTCTCCTCTTTTATTCTTTATTAATATAGTTCATAGAAACTTTTTACTTTTATAACAAAATAAGTTAAAAACATTCCGAAGCTGAAAATTTTTGCCTGTTACTACTTGACTAAAACATGATAGAAATAATTTTTATTTTCCTAAAGACAGAGGCCTAAATAAAACACATTCTAATATTAAAAGGGCCAGTGAGATGATTCAGTGGTTAAAGGGTGCTTGATGTCATGATGGACAATCTGAATTGAATCCCTGGATACCACATTGTGAAGGAGAGAACCAACTACTGCAATTATTTCTCTGACCTCTACATATATGAAAATGTGCACACACATACACACAAACACACACACTCTCTCTCTTCTCTCTCTCTCTCTCTCTCTCTCTCTCTCTCTCTCACACACACACACACACACACACACACACACACGTGCACATGCACACACACACACAGACAGACAGAGACAGACAGACAGACAGACACATACACACAGACATACAGACAGACACACAGACAGAGTCAGAGACAGACAGGGATAGAGACTAAATATAATAAAACTGAAGGTGGAACACTGACTTAATAAATATTATCAAAGGAGAAAATAGTGTTACTTTTTAGTATCGCTACTTTCCATCTTTGCACTTCCAAAGATGCTATTTGGTGTGTACTAACATCAAACATTTGTTTTCTTTGAAGAGATCTAGTTTGATAGAGTGTAAGTAATGTGTGAGGAAAAGTTTCTGCCATCTTTTTTTATCACACACACCAATTCAGAGTACAAGGACTAAATTATGTGTGAAGTACGTGTTGGCATAAATGCATTAAATAATCAGAATTTTTTAGTTAGTATTTTGTGATTGAATTCTGAATGCAGTAACGTTGTGTGTAATTATTTTTAAAGCGGATCAATATGAAACCATTCAATTCAAAACAAATTGAACTTGGAAAGGATTCTCCTTCTGTGCTCCACTCTAATATTTGGAGAAAAATGAGATGTAAATAAAAGCATGAAGAATAAAAGATGTTTTTTCTTTCTTTACTCATGTTCAGAAAAGCTTAATGGTGTTTTAGAAGTGATATTACACTTCAGAAAAAAGGGTAATGCATCTTTAAAAGCTAAACTACATCTTCTTTACTTTTATCAAATTCTCTATAAATCTTTCATGACAGTTTATTTAACAAAGTGCCATTGAAACTGTATATATGATTGATGTGACCCATGTAAGATCAACATGAAATGTTTGTAAATGTCAGCAAAATGTGACCATCTAAAAGCATATAAGGAGTTTCTGTGAAAGTGAAAAACCAAGAGAAAAAAATGTTTATCTTATTCTTTGCTTTCTGGTATGCAATTACAAATTCATAGAAGAAGTATTGTATTTGATTTTCCATGGAGCTCATGTCATCAATGGTCTAATTTACTTTTGACATTTACCCTTTCAAAGCTCTGGTTCATACTCATTGGATAAGTTTTCTCTATCATGTATGTGAAAATAATACAGGCTCAGAATTTCTTAGAAAAAAAATGATAATTATTTCTGAAACCATTAGTAAAACCTTGAAAAGAGCTTCTGTACATTAATTCTAGGAGGAATCAACATAGAAATATCATTATATAGCTGTTATCATCCACAGATGTATGCAAAAACTTTGTTCTTAATAAATTTATTCGAAAACATTAATTATGTAAAGCAATTATTATAGGAAAAGGGAAGCAAATAATGTGATAACCCAAAAATACTGTATAAGGAAAGTAGAAAACTGGTGTATTCTAGAGTCAGAATTTTTAAAAAAAAATTCTCCTTGATTAACTTTAGCATAAAGTAAATATTATGTTTAGTATATAACACATTCTCTCCTTGATGGAGATATTTTGGTATATGTTTGCATTCATTAGCCCTAAAGCAGAATGTGTAGAGTGAAATCAATGCAGTTGATGAATAGACAATGAATAGTAAAGATACAAAATTGAAACTCAAAAATAAGTAGGGTTCCCTATTGAGATGAAAATATTTCAGTGGAGGAGTGTTGCTTATGCAAACATTATCCATCTAAATGGTACACTCTTCACTCTTATTAGCAAAGAACTTCAAGCATCTACAAAGAAGTACACAAAGCTTGGTTCTTAGTAAATACTATTTCCCATCCCAATGGTTATATATATTTACTAGCAAAGAATGTTTTTAAATAGTGTCTTGATGCCTTATAGTGGAAAATGTTTGGTTATTGTACAGCAAAATTATTTAACTAGAAAACTACTTAAAGACTCCCAACTAAATAAGTTTGTCTGGGATTCATACTTAACTTTCAGGAGTATATGACATGATGAAACTCAAGAAGTATCTTGGAATAGGCACACACTTCTTTTTATTTATTTATTTTTTTGTATCTCAAGTGTGTCACAATTTGGTTCCATTACAGTGATTAGTCCTAAGAAAGATCCCATCTAATTTACAAGCTTGTAATTCTACAAGTAGGAAATTCATATAATGAAATTTGAGAAAATCTTAAACTAGAGAGACTTCAATATAAATTTTTGTTTTGAAGCAATTCTTATGGCAAATCTATAGGGTAGATAATAAATATAGTATCACCTTCCCATAAACTGTACTGTTAATTATTACAGTTTTAAAAATATTTTGTTTTATAAATGTGTGTGCTGTGTTTGTGAGTACCTGCAGAGGTTAGGAGAGTGTGTCAACCTTTTGGACCTGCACTAGCTGGGTTCTGGGTATCAAATTCAGGTCCTCTGGGAGAACAGCAAGTGCTAGTGCATGCTAAATCATCTCTCCAGCTCCTTCATTGTTTACTTAAAGTATCATGTTATTATATTTCAATCTATTTTATATGAAGATTATATTTTAACATGTATAATAACATTAATGAACCTTAGTGGCCATTATGGGAATATAATAAATAGGCAAAGATTGATTCTAGTCTGACTCTTGAATATTATATGAAGAGAAATAACTCATATTTATGTACAAATTGCTTATGGTAAAAATGAATGGCTTTCAGCTGATGAAAATGGATCTTATAAGAAATAAAAGGGACATTCTTTATTAAAAATATTAAAACAATAGGTCTGAACTCAGGACTGTGCTGCCTATTGGTTTTCTGGTTTCTACAAATCTTTTTATTTTTTGTTTTCATAACATCTTGACCACAGTTTCCCCTCCCTCCACTAATCCCAGCCCCCCACCCCTCAGACCTATGCCTCCTATGTTTCCTTAAGAAAAGACCAGACTTCGCAGGGATATCCACTGAACATGACATAACAAAATGCAGCAGCACTAGGCACAAACCCTTATATCAAGGCTAAGTGAGTGTATAAAAAATAACGTAAATTTGCTTTGTTATTCCTGTTTGTAAGAAAGAACATGAGTGCTTCTCCTTTAAGCTTTTCTATGACAGCTTTAAATTTAGAGAGAAAAAAATTTAAAATACTTGATAGTGCCATTATTTTCCAATAATCAAAATCAGAAGTGCCGATTTTTTACTATATCTGGAATTATATTTTATGTGAAGAAAAAACCAAGAGCAGACATGTGCACAGAAACTACTATCAAAAAGGAAGTACTGAACTAGTCATTTCGTTTAATAACCTTAGTTATTCATACCAGGCAAACCTGTGTGATTTCTTTAGCTTTGCTTTGACAGGATCCTACAATTCACACATGATGCTTAAGTATTTGGGGTAATCATGATAATAGTGGTGGCATTCATAAGAAATGATGATCATATTTACATACCATAACTTATGACAGATACTTAGAAACTCTTTGAAGCTTGGGTCTCCAAATCCAACACGATTATCCAGAATTTTTAGAATGTGAAAGACACATGTCCAAAATTTTGTAGAGTGTCAAGTTGATGGCTTTAATCTTACTGTGCCCTACCCTGAGTCTTAATGGTGTGTGTGTGTGTGTGTGTGTGTGTGTGTGTGTGTGTGTGTGTGTGTACTCATGCATTTGTGCATGTGAATGTATGTGTAAAGATATGTTGGTCTTTGCCTTCCCCTTTGTTTGAAACAAGGTCTCTTGTTAGTTACTGTGTACTCTAGGCTGGCTGGCCAGCAAGCTTCCAAGGATTCTTTGTCTGGCCCCCATCTCTCAGAAAGAGTGGTGAGATTATAGATACTTGTGCTACTGAATTAGTTTTTTTGTGCTATTAACTTAATTTTTTATGTGTGTTCTGAGGATTTGAACTCAGGTCCTTACCCTTGCTCAGCAAACACTTTTACCTATGAAGTCATCTCTTAAGCTCTGAGACTTAACGACCCTTAAAAATGGTTAGTTTTTTATGTCAGGAAAAAATAATCTAATCCTCTTCTTCCTGATGGATTGTTTTCTTTGATATAATATTTGGCGTATTTTTTTTCAGAATAGATGATTTGAAGATATTACAGATGGGATTTCCCACACATTAGAATAAAAACACAAGATAATATATTTTTTTGCCAAAGTGTTACTGATACCGTGACCACTGAAATTGACCTTGAAGACCTTGGCACACTCATTTTGTTACTTTTCTGAGATTTGTCACTGTGCTGTGCTGTTCTGTATAGCTGTGCTTCATTTCTATAATTGATAAGGTAGAGCTGGTAAGCCTTTTTCAAATTCTTAAAGCTATTGTCATGTCATGTTTTATGTGTTTTGGGGACTTGCTTCAAAAACTTTATTGGATAGTTTAGAAAATATTCTAAAAAGTATAACCATGTTGCTTTGAGAAATGATGATAAAATCTGTTTTCAAAACCAATTGTTTTTTCTTAGCAGCAGCCTGAGTGATTATAAAATTCAAATTATGCTTAACTATGAACATTCTGAAGGAGTTATCATGCACTCCTTTCTTACCACATTCATACTTAAATAATATTTTTCTCATTTTAAATTAAATTTTTTTGAGAATTTCATATATATGTATATATATATGTGTGTGTGCATATATGTATGTAGTGTGATATATATGTATTCTGATTACTTGCACCTTTATCCTCCCTTATCTCCCTCCCACTTCTGCCAATTATCCCTCTTTCCTATCAATCCCATTCCGACATTCATATATTGTTATTTCGTTTTGTCGCCCACTGATTTTAATCAAGCTCATCTATGGGACCACAGGTTTGGAAGCCCAGTTGTCTCAGCAGTAAGCACATAACTGAAGAGAATGACTCCACCTTTCCCAGAATCTATCAGTAGTCAATAGGTTAGCATGGAGTTTAAAGTCTGCAGAGACAAGTTTATGCAGGTAACCATAGTTTTATGAGCTTGTGAATATAGTAGCTGTGGCATGGCCATCTATTCGGTTTTAATTCTGTATCTTCTTTTACTATATTTCCTGAGCCATAGAGGAGGTGGTTATAAATGCCTTATTTAGGGCTGAGCTCTCAATCATCATTTATTCTCAGCACCCTGAGAGGCCAGAAGTCAAAGAGAAGCTTCTCTGGTTAACTCTCAGAGTTACATTAGTTTATAGATAAAAAGATATTTAGAAGATAGTTTAATGCACTATCCATTTAGCTAAACAAGAGTAGTAAGTTGTCCCATAGAGCCTATAATCTCCACACTGAAGGATTTTGAATTGGATTTAAGTAACAGACATGAATTTCCTCCTGTGGAGAGGGCCTCAAATCTGGAGAGCTTGCTTTCCTATAAAATAGACACATCACAATTGCACAGACTCATCTCACTTGGAAGGTTGGTATTGTAATTTGTGTGGCTCACCGTTGGTTAAGGCTGTTGATACCTTTTCTCTCAGCTGTCTGCATAGTGTCTTTCTTCCAGCACTAGGAGTGCTAGCAAGCAGGAAGTTTTTAACTCTGTTCCAATATGTTTTCTCTGTATCTTACAATGAAGATATGAGGTGTCTTCAGTGGAAGTGTCTTATAATCGAGCTCTGATGGGCAGTTAAGAGAAGTGGCAAGAGCTGCATTGTTTTGGGATACTCCCTAACCAGAGACTCATATGGAAGTATCCCATATCTGGTACTAGGACTTTTTTAGAAATCTGCAGCTTCTAAGAATAGCATTACCCAATCATAAAAGATATGTGCCTTCTAACTTAAGATTTGTATTTTTCATAGGGTTACAAGACACTAGATCTCCATATGGCTTTTTCATACAGTTTTCATTTTGTTTAATCTTCTTCCCTCCACTTCCTGCTTGAACCTTTTTGCCTTCCTGTAGGCAGAAGTTTTATATCTGGCCAGCAACTTCCAAATACCCAGCAACCACTTCCCAAATGCTTAATCTGTATCTCAGGCTTATTACTAACTATCTCTTATGCTTAAATTAAGCCATGATTCTTACCTATGTTTAGCCACATGGCTTGGTACCTTTTCTCAGTCTGACATTCTTATCTTGCTTCCTCTGGCTGGTCACTCCTGACTCGGCTCTTCCTCTTTCCAGAATTTTCCCAGTCTTGTTGCCCTGCCTGTACTTCCTGTCTGGCTACTGGCCAATCAGCATTTTATTAAACCAATTCAAGTGAAAAATCTTTACAGAGCATTATTCTCCCTTTTTGAATATAGTAACAGTATCCAATCCATTTGCATTTGACAAAATTAGAGAAAATATTCTATCTCCTATCCTATCTTTGTGACTCTAAAGTTTTATATCTTATTCACCTTTTATCATAACTAAGGAAAACTATAATTATAATTATCTAGTCCTCAACCTCATCAAAGACCCCAGAGGAAGCTGCTTTGGCCTATGGCAAGACAGTTTATAGCTAGGCAGAAATCCAAGCAAAGAAAGGCAAGTCAAGAGAGACACTGCGAGTCACCAAGGGAGCAAGATGTAATAGAACACAGGTAAAGCCACAAGATATGGGGTAATACATAGATTAGTAGAAATGGGTTAAGATAAGATGTAATAGCTAGCTAGCAATAAGCCTGAGCCATAGACCAAACAATTTGCAATTAATATTAAGCCTCTTAGTGATTATTTTATAAGCTTCTGTGGGGTCAGGCAGGACATAGAAAAGCTTCTGGTTACATCTTCCAGTATTCCTCTTTTCTACTTTCAAATATCTGTTATTACCCATCTCTAAAGAGCCCTTGAAGGCCCCAGGATGTTTCCTGTTTGCAAGTTAAACACATGTAACTGAAAATTCAAAACTAGAGTCCAAATATGAGAGAGAACATGGGGTGTTTGTCTTTTGGGAACTGGGTAACCTTATTCAATTCCTTCTATGGACCTAATAATTTAATAATTTCAGATAGAAACAAAGGAGTAAATAAAGTCACTTCAGACAATATTTTAATTTAGGAAACTGGATAGTAAAGCAAAATAGAGCTCAAGCAAAATACTGTGAAATATAAAAGCCACTGGTTTTAATTTGTTGTTAGAATAGTACCGGAACAGTAATGTTCTAAACCCTTTGATCTCTGCTGGAGAGTGCTGGTCTTCCTGTGATTATACTTATGGTAGAGAAAGCTAGTTTTCATTTTACTCATATAATCATTTTTTGTTACTATTTCTTGCTGTACTGTCTGCTGCTTGTCTTCATTCTATTTTAACTATCTATATATCATTCTTTCATTCTAGCTCCCTCTTTTAAGGTGTTAGGAACTCTGTCATTTTGATATCAGTTGAAAAACAGTGGGCACACTCCCAAACATTTTTGTAACTTCTTTCTAAAAATATAAATGCATCTCATTTTCTTTTGTGGAGACATCCATAGAGCACCATTTTATTTTCTGATTCCAAATGTGCTGTTGGTAAAAGTTTATTTGCCCATCTGAGGCAGGGCATAGATCTCCACATTTTTAAATCCTTGTATTCAAAAGATGATAATGTCTATTTGTACAAACATTATAGAAAACACTATGAAGATTCCTTAAATTGAAACTACCATATGATTTAAGAATTGTATATTGATGAGTGGGTAGAACATATGTGATATATATTAACAATAAAATAGTATTCAGCCTTAAAAAGAAAGAAATTCTGTCATTAACTCTGAGGGTAGTATGTTTCATGAAATAAGCCAAGCATGAAAGACAAATACCACATAATTTTCCTTTCATATGATGTGCAAAAATTGCACTTTTAGAAATACAGGATAAAATGGTGGTTCCTACTGACTGATAAGTAGTAGGAACACAGATAATTATTGTTCAAAGGATACCAGAATTATACTTAGAAAGAATTATATATATAAGACTTGCCAACACAATTGATTTTAAGTGTTTTTAGCACAAAAGTGTATGTGAGATAAGCACATGGTAGGTAACTTGATTTGGACATTCTATAGTATAAAAATATAATGATAGATCCTATTTTATAACACCTTTTTACACAATTTTGCCTCTCATTATAAAACAGTTCAACAACTAGAAGCCACCTATGACTTCATTTTGACTTATGCATTAGAAATCTCAGAGTTACTATTTTATTTATTCTGCATGGTTTGGGGAGGAAAAGGAAAGTATAAGGTGATAAAGATTAGTAATTACAGGATGACATATTAATGTTCTCAGTTCTAACCTTGGTTCTCAATGAATCTCATAAAACAAAACTAAGTAGAGGGGAAAATTTACTGGTAGAAAATTAGAATGTGCATCAGTAAGTCATTGAGCAATGATTATAGATTTGCTGTGTGTCTTACATTCAACTGGGTTATTCTGATGAGGAAATATGTATGCATACATATTATATATGGTGTGTCCGTAAAGCTTATGAATTCTTCTAGGTCTACAATAAATATCAACAGCAAATATTAGTAATTCAGTAAATATTAGCCATATCAAATTGAATGGAGAGCATTAGTTGTTGCATTTTCCTTTAACCTTGAGAATGTAAATTTAACACCTAAAAGTGCCTTTCTTTCTTGACAGATGCTCCAAGTCAGTTAGAGATATCATTGATATTCTAGTGTGGTACTGTTGATCTTATTTTGATTGAAACAGGGTTCTAGACAGCAAAATTGATGAGTGTTTATGGTGAGAGTGTTGCAAAGAAAAGTGATAAAGAGCTTAGGTGTGCCTAGGGCAAGAATTATGACCTTCCTTAAAATTGTAATTTAGAAAATATTAAACATATCATGCTTCTTTTAGTACAACATAGATTATCAATCTAGTTATTTAAACTCTAATAAAATCTATATTTTGATCGACATATCTTTTGTCATTTTCAGTGATTTTTTTCTGTGTAAGTGATATATAATAGAGTTTCACAAGGGACAGGACATTTATCTTTCTTGTTAGGTGAAGTCTTTTCCATGATAGAAACAGCAAGTCAGTTATGTCATGTAATGATGTCATTGTATTTATAATGGCAACTTACATGGGAAATATTTATTATATAAATTAATTTTAGGACAGTTTATGTAGATATGGATTATAAATCAGAAACAGATTAAAAATTAATATGGTATGGAAGAATGGTATACTTTAGGAAATTATACAACAGATGTCAAAGATAAATTGGATTTTAGCAATGCTATTATCTAGTCACTTATAAAGCCCTTGGCTATTATCTAATCATTTAAAATAAGTAAAATAGGCTAAAACCCCAGCAAGCCCCAACTCTTTAAATTAATGTAATCTTTTCCTCTAGTTTGAAATTGTAAAATATTTAAAAATACAATTATGAAGTTAATAGTGCAATATATAAAGTAAAAAATAATGAAATGCACATATTTCCACGTATATGACTAGAAAAAGTACCATGTCAAAGTATCCTGCAACCTGACAGATTTATTATTTAGTCCATACATTTCTAATGTAATACTTTATAGTATTTTTAAAACGTATTTAACATATTTCCAATTTGATAATCTATTATAGTCAGTAACTTGGGTTCATGATATTTTTTTTTGAGAATTTAGTATATTGATACTATAGTTACATCATTCTCTCCTCTTTGTTCCTACTACTTCTGTCTCTCCTTTATTACTCAAATTCTTTAATTCTTATTGTTATACATATGTATACATATATATTTATGAATATAACTGACTGAGTCCATTTTGTTTTGCCTATATGGTTGGCTAACTTAACAGGAGACTCATCCCTAGAGACAACTGATTCTCCCTCTCTTAGATGCCTTCAATTGCTTATTCATCTAGGTGTGAAGTCTTATGAGAATTCCTCTATCCAAGTTGGCATGTCAATTTGTGTTGTTATTTTGGAGGTCATCACATTGTTGACAGTTCATTGATTACAACTTCCCAGTCATATATAGAAGACATTTCACAGCAGACTCCTAGTCTTCTGTACCTTATTACAATCTTTATGACCCCTCTTTCATGATGTTCTCCAAGCCTTATAAGGCTCTAGGGATTGTGCTGTAGATGTATCAGCTGGGCCTGGAAACCCCACTCTCAGTTGTTTTTGGCATGTTGACCAGTTGTGAATTTCTGTAATTTATCTGCTGCAGTAAAAAGAAGTTTCTTGAGGATGGATGGTAGTTGCACTTATCTGTGAGTAAAAGTGGTAAGTATGTACAGTGCAATTGAGAATTTTACTAGTTAAGGAAGTAGCAGTAGTTGATTCTCTTCCAGAGTCCATGAGCTCATCATCCATGGTTAGTGGCTTAAGTTTATGGTACCTGGTAGAAATTGCCTCATATTGATCATGTCCAAAGTCTAATTAAATGGCTATTGGTAAGTGCTACCATTACATTTTTGGGGACATCTTAGCATTCTGGTCATTGTTCACAAACATTTGTAGCATAGTAGGACTACAGATTGCCTTTCTCCCTTTGCAGCTTACATAGTTCCTTTTGACAGTGTGAGAGCTATGATATTTTGAGTTCAGAACTGGATCAGTTCTTCCAAGGAAGCTGTCTGAAGTTAGTAGTGTCTTCATCAAGAGGGATTTCATTTTCTGAGAGGGAACCCAAGGCAATGGAAATACTGTTTGAGGGTCTCTTCGATTCCTTTAACTGAAAAATCAACTGGAGGTTTTCCATGCCTGGCACTTGAGGTTTTGTTAGATATTCAATGGCTTTTGAAGGGAACATAGTCACCAAAATGGCATAGCTTCACACACACACACACACACACACACACACACACACACACACACACACATCATATGTGTGTAATTGTAAGTAAATATAATACTATTATTTCTCTATCCATTTTTAAACATACTTAATGTTATTTATTACTTCTTCCTTTCCCCTTCTCTTTTCCTGTCTCTCAGGTACCCCCCCCCATTTTTCCTATTTTTTCCTTCATCGCACCTGTCTCCTATTTCTGGATTACAATGGCTCTTTTAAATAATTAGTTTAATTATTTTTAATTGTGTTGGTGTCTGTATTGCACCATGTGTATGAAGGTCCCTGAAGAGGCCAGAAGATTGCTCTGTATTCCCTGCAATTAGACTTATAAGTGGTTGTGATCCAATCAGTGTGAGTGCTAGGAATTTAAGATCAAGTCCTCTGCAAGAGCACTGTCTCTGTTAATTGCTGAGTCATCACTTCAGTCCTTACAGGAGCTCTTAATTCTTAACTTTAGTTAATGTTTAGAAGAATAATAACTTACAGGATTTAGTTATAGCTTCAAAAAATGTTATTTGCATGTCACTTATTTTCACTTATTAACATAACTTAGATGACTTTCTGTATGAATTATTTCTGTGCTTTTTTACCTAGGAAGTATTTCCTTCCTTTTAAAAATTAGCTGAGTTCTGCATAGGACAACATACAGCTTATATTCGTTCTGAGATTATGTGGCCTCACTTAGTATTATATGTCCTAAGTTCATCTATCATATATAATCTAACACACACACACACACACACACACACACACACACAATTGTACATGGGGTGCATTATAACACGTAGTAAAGAAAACAAGAAAGGGTAAGCAATAGGGGATGAGGAAGGACTGAATGCAGGTAATGGTCCCAAGTTATGAAGGAGGATCAAAAGCTAATTATTTTTTCCAGTTATAACCTAGTCATGAATGTTGGAGGTTTTGGTGGTGGATGAATGCATAAAATTATATTTGTTATGAAAAATTAAAAATCCAAGATGAAGCTCCATGTCATCAGAATGGCTATTTTAACTGTAGGGAAAGTCACTGAAATGCATAGATGTAGGCAGATGTTTCTCCACTCCTGCCCAGCCCTGAGGTCTGGCCGAATCTCTCCCACCCTGTCCCGCAGCTACTTATAAAATAATCACTCAGAGGCTTAATATTAATTACAAACTGTATGGCTTATGGCTGAAGCTTCTTGCTAGCTAGCTCTTATAACAACTCAACACATTTCTATAAATCTGTGCTTTACCACATGGCTTCATGGCTTACCAGTACTTTCACATCTTGTTTCTCCTTGTGGTGGCAGCTCATTGTCTTTCTGATTCTCCTTTCTCACCTGTATTTTCAGTTTAAATGTACTGCCTAACCTTATTCTGCCTTGCCATTGACCAAACATCTTTATCTATGAACCAATTAGAGCAACACACATTTACAGCATACAGAAAGACATCCCACAGCACAAAGACTTTGGGATTGGGTTACTTTTGGGACATAATACTTTTTTTATTTACAAGTGTTTTATAATAAAACTTAAAAATTTAAAGTCAGGAACTTTGATTTTTAACACAGTGAACATAAAAATATCTGTTCTCTAATAATTTCTCAAGTTATTTAATGTTAGAGATGAATCCTTCTAAAGGGAAAAAAGAGTAATTAGGGATGTATTTACTAGAAAGTTTAGTTAACTGGTAGGAATAAATATAAGGGATCTATTTATAACTGATGTCTATAGTTAATAAAAATGTATTGTGTTTTTGAAATTCACTTTGAGGGTAGAATTTAAATAGTCTCACTACAAAATCACAATTAGGTGATGTGCAGTGGCTGTTAGTTATATAAAATTAACTATTTCACAGTTATATGTTATTCAGTATCACATTTTAGACAGTGTATATAAGGTCAAGCATGTATGATTGCTGGTTTTGAATATGTAGAAGTGGACTGAACCAAGGAATAAGGAATATATATATATGTATTAATAAGGAATATATATATGTATATATATATATAAATAAGGAATATATATTAATAAGGAATATATATATATATATATATATATATATATATATATATATAGCTAATTCTTATGTCACTTGACACAAGCTAGAGTAATCTGGAAAGACAGAGCATAAATTGAGAAAATGCTTTAATCAGATTGGCCTAGGAAGTCCGTGGTACATTTGTTGATTAATAATTGATGAGGTAGGACCAACTTATTGTGGATGATGCAACTTCTGGGAAGGTGGTCCTGGGAGGTATAAAAAAACAAACTGAGCAAGCCATGCAGTGCAAGCCAGAAAGCAGCATTCATTTATGGTTCTGACTTCAGGTCTTGCCTCCATAATCATGCCCTGAAGACTTCCCTCAATGATAGATAGGTACCTGGAAGCAAAAATGAAATAAACCCTTTCCTTTCCAAGTTGCTTTTAGTCATGGTGTTTATTACAGTGATAGAAATGAAAAAAACTCAACTATCACACGATTTTGTCAATTAAAATTAATTTATTAATTAAAAAGAAAGTGAAATTAAGTGTGAGTATGGGCTATTCCATTATTCATTGTTCTTAGCAGGCATACAACATTGGAAATATCAAGGATTTTCAGAGATATGCTTTTCTACCTACTTCCACCACTATCTTGGTAGGCCTAATATAACCAGAAGGGTCCTCATGGGAGAGAAAAAGAAAAGTCAGAGGCAGAGATGTGGAAATTGAGGGAAAGGTTAAAAATGTATGATTTCTGGTTTTGAATAGGAAGAAGTGGAATGAACCAAGGAATAAGAAGCTTGCAGAAGATGGAGAAGGCAAGGAAATAGGTTGTCTTCTCGAATTTCCAGAAAAAATATAATCATATTGACACATCCTATCAAATGTGCCCATTTCAGACCTTTGAATCCAGACATATAAAATAATATGTTCACATTGTCATGATCAACTAAATCAAACCACAAAATAAATTTAAAGAAAGAAAGAGAGCTATGTCCTCCAAGGTTAAAAATCAATAGTGATAATTATAAAATAACTTCATATATAGTATTCTTTTAATGATTATCCACTATTCCAAATTATATAAACTCAAATATTTTAGACATTAGTTAGTTGAGTTAGTGTCAATAATAATTATTTTCCGTTTATATTTTTCTAACAGTTTTATAGCTAATAATACTTTCTTGATTATAATTAAAACACATGTAAGCTTAATAGGCCTTCAGGTGGAGAATTTAAAGGCTTGAGAAGTAAATTGAATGCTGGAGCTTTGGATGCAGTGGCAACCAATTTCTGTGCCAGCATTGTCAAATGAACTTTGTAAATCAAAGGAGATGCTTTTGTTTCACAGTCAAACTCAAATATTTCTCTCAAGATTTGAGCCAAGAAAGGAAAATTAAAATATGTGTGTGTGTGTGTGTGTGTGCATAGTTTATACTAAACAAATGGAATAAACTGGAACTCTATGTTACAATTTAGATAATTTCTAATGTCATTAGTGTCCATTTTTATCTTCTTGATTGAGCTCTGATCAGATACTGTATATATTTATGTTCCTCATGTAATCTAACATTCTACTTTTTGCATATTGAGTACCAAACAATCTTTTGTAATTGAATTTCGGAATAGTTCATTTAAAGTATTTCATCAGTATTAGTACATAAGCTTACAGAAATGACAGCATATATATATATATATATATATATATATATATATATACACACACACACACACACAAAATTGACTAAAATCTCAATTCCCCATTTCCTTAAATTTTCTCCAGTTTCTTGATGTGAATTGTTAAAGGAATGATAGAAATTTTTAGGAAGACAGAAAGGTATTTAAGAATAAGTGCCCTTGATAGGAGTGGCCTGTTTTCCAATCAGTTTTTGATTTGGAATTCTATACAAAACACTTTGGTAATTGTTGAGGTATCAGGCAACATCTTAGTTCATTATTTCATTTGAATTACTTCACTGTTTGTGCTATATGAGGTCTTTTATAAGCAGACTGCTTTTCCTTTGTAACAACTGAAGTGACCTCTTTACAGTATTAATAAAGGGGTAATGTCTTCTAACTTTAATGAGGGGAAATGTGCCACCTCTTCTGCTTGCTTGTAGAAATGTTACTTTATACACACACACACACACACACACACACACAGAGAGAGAGAGAGAGAGAGAGAGAGAGAGAGAGGGAAAGAGAGAAAGAGAGAGAGAGTTCAGTCATCTTTATAAAGCTGAGTCCCACTTATTTTCCATAGTTTATTTACACATGGAAAACTGTCACTTATATATGTGTGTTTAAACTTATGTATACCATGCCTTCTTTCAACTTGGAATGATGGAGATAATATTTTCAGTTTGATGACTTTGTTAATTTGAAGCTTATCATTAACTTCTTGTGTTTACTCTAACTTCAGAACAGGCCATGAATGAGTGAAGAACTGTTAAATTTCCATCTCTATGTATTTGTTACATCTTTGTCAAACAGAGTGAGCCAAATAGAGTCTAACATAGTACAATCATAATTTTCTAAGCATTATTGGATCTTTATGGTTGTACTAAGGAAAGGCCATATGGAAGTGGCTTTCTTCAAGGTACCACTGAGTGTTGTTTTGTGTATTCCAGTGTGCTTACTGGCACCATTGGAAGTTTAGCACCCTGGGAAAGGCGATGCTTTCCAACACAAGTAATTGATGAATTGTATGTAGTATGCAAATGTGAATGCATAAATCTCCTGAATGACAGCTTAATTTATGTGAGCTTTTAAGAATGTGGGATTAGATTTTAATTAAATATCTTCAAAGGCACCCTGACTTATTCAGCTTTTTGGCTTCTATCTTTAGAAAGTAACATGGGAAGTTTTAAATCATAACTTTAGGCACATTATCCATATTTTTTCCTAGAAACTGTCCATTGTTTTGTAGAAAAATAAAGGTATTTAAAGAAAAAAGACATTTGTGTTTAATTATGAAAACAATGCTCTTTAATTACAATTGTTGAAGGTTGTCATATATGATAGATGGATATAGGAAAATATGTGGTTTGAAAATAGATTACTTATATTTCATGTATCATTTTTCATTTTTTAGCAATTACTCTACCTTTTAGTATGTCAAATTAAATAATGGCAATTTCTCCAACTATTTCTTAGTACACATTAGTTAGTATGTTAATCCTGCATACAGTTTTCAAATTATTACTTTGCTATGAACTCAAATATTCCCTGGAGGTACAGCTGATTCCCCTGGCTTTGCCCTTAGTTATGTAGTGTGAATATATGGAGCTCTTTTTTGTGTGTAATGATACATCAAACATTTTGTAAAATGTAGATTAGAATAAAAAGTTGCATGGTAAAATATTTGAAGTTTACAGGCACTCTCTTAATCATCCCATGTAATTAGATAGCAATTTTAAAGTAAATGAATGTTAATTGATTACATGAAATATTTTATGAATGTGGCTTATTCTTTGAAAACATCTTTCAGCGTATCAGTAGTGTATGATATATCATATTTTCTATAAGTGAATATATAAAAATACTTTATTATTATGAGTTATACCTACCGTTTATTTGTTTTTACTCCATATTTTCTTGCTCTTCTTTCAAGATGTGTCAGCTGCAGCAAAATAACTACATATACCTATTCTCTTGAATGTGTTTTTCCTGTGATATATTATTCTAGTGGTTTACTGCATGAACTCCGAATTCATCCTTCATCCACTTCATCCACATCCCAACTCTCTCACTACTTGCTATTTGACTTTAAACAAAACATTTAAATGAGCCAATTTCTGGATTATTAGAACTATATGTTTTAGTAAGAAATATTATGTAGAGTGCCTGCCTCTTGTACCATATCTCTGCTATTCATCTCTGTTGTATCAGTCTGTTATGTGACTTTTCCTGGGAAGAAATTACTGGAGGTCTTTTTTCACAATATAGGAGACACATGGCAGGCCAAAGAAACAATTCTACTGAAGCTTAGTGTTTATTCATATTATTTACAGAAGCGTGGGTGACTCTGTAGTCACTAGAATCACTGAAATGTCCACTTGAACATGGGGGACCTCTCATGGAAGCTGCATCCTTGCAGCTTGCTGCACTACTTTCAGCTGTTCAGAGTTTTTTCCTTAGAATTATTAGTTTATATTAGTGTACATAGAGGCCTTGTCAATCTTGTAAGTTTTAGGAACTTATTGAGCTTTGTGAGTTTAGTTTAATTTGTTAGTCTTACAATAACCTCTTTCCTCCCTCCAGAAGGGAAAGTTTATCTAGAGATGAAATAGCTAAACAACACTGTAACCTTATATTATTTTCACTCCTTCTTCCATGAAGTTCCCTGATCCTTGGAAGGGGTGTTGCTGATGTCTGATTATTTTTACATATATGGCTTAGCACTGGGACACTATGACACAGCAACAATCTTTTATTTCCTGCTTAATGTCTTATAAGACTGACCTCTTATAAATCTTATTATAAATACCTTCAGAACACCTTATTTTGCAAAATATGATGTTTCCTTCCATGATCAATAGGGCTGATATCAATAGTGATATATGGACATAAACACAATGTTTAGAAGGCTGTTTGACATGCATATCACATTCATTGAACAATGTGGGCTTTTTCCCTGGCTTATAGTACCAGATGTAAGTTCTCTTCTGTAAATTGGGCCTTCAGTCTGATTAGAAATCCACTGGGTACATTTATAAAATTCATGCAGCTATTGCACAAGTATGCAGATCTTGCCTGGCAAGTTAATATTATAGCATGCATGTACCACAGCCAAACAGGACTATTGATGACAATTTTCAACCAGCGATTCACATGATATCTTAGCACACTAGCAAATACAGCCAACAAGGATGGAGTTTCCAGTTCAAGTTGGCTTATAGTCAAACCATGCAGTATTTTCATCAGCAGGGACCTACCATCCAGGTCTGCTATGCAGCCACCAGCAGTGGCAATAACCTTTATGATTGGTATGGCAGGCATTGAAGACTTATCTGGCTGGGCTAGCTATTTTTTTTGTCAACATGGCATTAACTTGTGTAATCTAGGAAGAGGGAATTATTGATTGAGAAAATGTCTTCATAAAATTTTCAGGTGAGTAAATCTGTGGGGGTGATTTCTTGATTGATAATTGAGGTGGGAGGGCCCAGCACACTGTGAATGTTTACACCTTGAGCAGGTGGTTCTGAGTTCTATAATAAAAGAAAGCTGATTAAGCCAGGAATAAGTAAGCTGGTAAGGAGAACTCCATGGGCTCTGCTTCAATTCCTTCTTCTAGATTCCTGTCTTGAGTCCCTTGACTAAGTTCTCTGGATGATGGATTACAAGCTATAAACTGAAATAAACCTTTTCCTCTGTAAGTTGCTCTTGGTCATGGTTTTTATCATAGCAGTAGAACCAAGATACTCATAAACATTTTGGAGAGTCCTAGCTCAGCCATGGCAGTGGGGTTTTCATTCAGTAACCTTAGAGCTTCAGGGAGTTTCCCTTTCCACCTGTACATGGTACTTTCTGTTTTTAAATTTTGTTCTTCTTATTTTAACAATAACCCATTCTTTCTTTTAATTAATGCAACCAAACTAGGGTTGTAAGGTAGGTGGAACTACTTAGGATGTGGTTGTCCTTAAGCCTCATTGTAAACTATATCACTGACACTATTGATTTACTGTGGGTGCCCAAATATAACACTGAATTGGGTGAGACACTTGATGATGGCTTCAATGTTGCTCATTTTCATGGAAATATTTGTAAGGGCCAGTGTCAGTGTCCATATATGTGAGGACATAATTACATCCCTCATCAATAGACCTAAGTTCTATGGAGTATATATGCAAATCCAGCATGGAGCAGGGTGTTCATCCAAGAATCCTTCTGTGTAGTCTGTGATTGTAAACAGACCTTATGTGCTCTGACAACATGCAAACTATTAGAGTATTTTGTGATTATGTTAGTTATTTTTCATATTATGTTGGCTCCCATAGGGGTAAATTTTGTATGATCCCCACAAAGCAGGCTCCAAGGGTTCCTGAGGAAAGATGGTTTGTGTTTTAACAATCACATCTGCTTCTTGGTTTCCAGAAGGACTCATTAGACTATGGCATGCCACATGGAAAACTTCCATGGGTTCTAATTCCCACTGAACAATGATATATATATATATATATATATATATATTATATATATATATATATATATATATATATTCCACATTTATTGTCTCCAGAGTAGCCAACCCAGAACCTTTTCATCCCTTTTTTCTCACTTGGCATCTGTAAAACCAGGGCTCTAAATACAGAGCAGTTCTCAGTTCACATTGTCACAGACTCATACCACACTGCACTAGCTCCTCTTCTTCTTTTTTGCTAACCACATGTTGTCTGTGTTCATTTCTGTTGCCATAGCTATTCATTACTATTTGGTTCCCCTCCTTGTTTCACCCATGTATTGCCCATCTATAGGGATGGATGGTGTCCATACAGGACTTGATTGGGCTTGAGAGCTGTTTTAGTTGCTGGGGGTGCAGTGGTTTGAAAGGACACCAGTCAGACTATGTCCTGCATGACATTGGAGATTTCCCATACCATACATTGGTGCTGTGTACACATGTATCCTTTGAAGAGTTTGATTCTGTGCCATTCCAGAGAGGCTTGGCCAAAAGGCCTTCAGTGCAACAGTGAAGACAATTTGAAGTTATCTTCAGTGTTACTAAGGTGGTTACAGTGATGGATTTGACTTGCTTCACTGCTTTATAGACAGCCATGTACATAGTTACAGCTATTTTCCATGATTAGAACCAAACCTCTATTGGAGGGGTTTTCACTGAGCTTCTGGTAACTTCCAATGAGAGGGACACAGAGGGAATGGAGCACACAGCTGGTTTAGCCTGTTTTTCAAAAGTCTCTTGAGATTTGTTTATACTTTTCAGATTTTCTTAATTTTAATTTTATTTATTTACTTTTGTTGTTTTTACATTCCAACCAAAGTTTCCCCTCCCTGGTCTCCTGCCAATAACTTCTCATCACCACCCTAGCCCACCTACCATATTCCCTCATCCACTCCTCCTCCATTTGTCTTCAGAAAAGGGCAGGCCTTTTATAGATATCAACCCACTATGGTATGCTAAGTTGCAATGAGACTTTGCACTTCCTCTGCTGTTAAGGCTGAAAGAGGAAATCCAGTAGGAAGTAAGGGTCCCAAAAGTAGGGAACAGAGCCAGAGACAGCTCCTGCTCCCACTTTTAGGAGTCCCACCAGAAGACCAAGCTACACAAATGTAACAAATGTGCAGATGGTCTATGGCAGCCCAATACAGGCTCCCTGGTTGTTAGTTCAGTCTTTGTTAGGCCTTATGAGCCCAGGTTAGTTGTTTCTTTATGTTTTCTTGTGATTTCCTTCATCCTTCTGGCTAATATAATCCTTCCCCCTTCTTCTACAGGATTCCTGGAGCTCAGGCTAATGTTTAATTCTGGATCTCTGCAATAGTTTCAACCAGTTTCTGGGTGAATCCTCTCTGATGACAATTGGGCTAGGCACTAATCTATGAGTATAGCAGAATATCATTAGGAATCATTTCATTGAATTCTTTTTAATTTTTGTCAGTCATGTTTGTTTCTGTCCTAGGTCTCTGGGCTATCCAGCCTCTGGGTCCTAGTCCTCTAGGTAGTATCAGGGGTGGGCTGTCTCTCATGGTGTGGGTCTCAAACTGGATCAGTCATTGGTTGGCCACTCCCACAATTTCTGCAACACCTTTACCCAGCACATCTTGTAGGCAAGGCAAAATGTAGGTCAAGGGTTGTGTGGCTGGGTTGGTGTCCCAATCCCTCCACTAAAAATCTTGCCTTGTTATAGGAAATGGCCATCTACTGATCTTTTTCAGTTAATTTTGTATCCACTCACTTCACTTAAGGTGTTTATCAGCTGTAGGTGTTCCCAGGTAAAATTTCTGGGGTTGCTTATATATACTATTGTATAAAGATACTTTGACTTCTTCTTCCCTTCCAATTTGTATCCCCTTGATCTCCTTTTGCTGTCTTTCTTAATCCTCTAATTAAAACTGCAAATACTATATTGAATAGATATGGAGAGTGTACAGCCTTGTCTTGTTCCTGATTTTGGTGGAACTGTTTTGAGTTTCTCTTCATTTAATTTAATGTTGTCCATTGGTTTGTTCTATATTGCCTTTATTATGTTTTGGTATGGCCCTTGTATCCATGATCTCTCCAAGACTTTTATCATAACGGGGAGTTAGATTTTCTCAAAGGCTTTTTCAGCATCTAATGAGATAATTATGTTTTCTTTTTCTTTCAGTTTGTTTGTATGGTGGATTACATTGACAGATTTTTCTTATCAACCATCCCTGCATTTCTGGGATTAAGCCTATTTGATTATAGTGGATGATCTTTTGGGATGTTTTCTTGGATTTGGTTTTCAAGTAGTTTTGAATATTTTTGGATCAATATTCATGAGGGAAACTGGTCTGTAATTCTCTTTCTAATTGACCCTTTATGTGGTTTAGGTATCAGGGTGACTGTGGTCTCATAAAATGTGGCAACATTTCTTCTGTTTATACTTTGTGGAATTATCTGAGGAGTATTGTATTAACTCTTCTCTGAAGGTCTGGTAGAGTTTTGTACTAAAACCATCTGGCCCTGAGATATTTTTGGTTGGGAAACTTTTAATGACTGCTTATATTTATTAGGGGTGATGGGTCTATTTAAAGAGTTTATCTGATAATGCTTTAACTTTGGTAAGTGTTATCTATTGAGAAAATTGTCCATTTCTTTTGGAATTTCCTATTTTGTGGAGTATGAGTTTTTGAAGAATGATGTAACAAGTCGTTGGATTTCTTCGGTGTCCATGTCCTGTGTTTCAGTTCTGATTTTGTTGATTTTCATATTTTATCTCTCTTTTTTAGTTAGTTTGGATAAAGGTTTCTCTATTTCGTTGATTTTCTCAAAGAAACAACTCTTTGCTTTATTTATTTTTTGTATTCCTCTCTTTGATTCTATTTTACTGATTTCAGACCTCAGTTTGATTATTTCTTGCTGTCTACTCCTCTTGGGTTTGTTTGCTTCTTTTTGTTCTAGAGTTTTCAGTGGTGCTGTTCAGTTGCTAATTATGAGAGCTCTCTAATTTCTTCATGAAGGCACTTAGTACTAAGAACTTTCTTCTTAGCACTACTTTCATGGTGTCCCATAAGTTTGTGTATGTTGTGCATTCATTTTCATTGACTTCTAGGAAGTCTTTCTTTCTTCCTTGACCCAGTGGTAATTCATTAGTGTTGTTCAGTTTCCAAGAGTTTGTAGGCTTTTTATCGTTTCTTTTTTTTGAAATCTCCCATTAATCCATGGCAGTCTGATAAGATACTGGGTGTTATTTCAATTTTCTTATATCTGTTGAGACTTGATTTTTGACTGAGTGTTTGGTCAATTTTTGAGAAGGTTCCATGAGGTGCTGAGAAGATGGTATATTCTTTTGTGTTAGGGTGAAACATTCTGTTGATATCTATTAGGTCTATTTGAGTCATAACAACTGTGAGTTCCATTATTTCTCTATTTAGTTTTTGTATGGATGACCTGTCCATTGGTGGTAGGAGAGACCAGTCCAGTCCTAGGAACCCCAAAGGCCAGACCAGATCTAGGGACCCAAGACTGCATCCTCTACCCTTGGCTACACATCCTGGTCTACAACTTTGGAAGAAGACTTTGGCTCTACCGGAAGCCAGGGCTGATCTAGGACCTCTAGCCTCCAAAACCTCAAAGGGGACACTGTACTGAACCTGAAGACACAGTAGTTACCAGAACCCTTGGCTCTTTAGATCAGAAGACCAGAGAGGAAAGATAAATCAAGGAAAAAAAATCATCTGAGAAAGACAAACCCAGGAATCAATACCTAAACCTAGGCATCTCATTCTTTAGGTTAGGAAAATTTTCTTCTATTCCTATTATTCTTAGGTTTGGTCTTTTCATAGTGTCCCAGATTACCTGGATGCTTTATGTCTGGAATTTTTTAGATTTAAAATTTTCTTTGACTGATAAATCTGTTTATCCTATTGTACCTTTAAAGCCTGAGATTTTCTCTTCCATCTATTGCATTCTTTAGTGATAAGTGTGTCTGTAGTTCCTGTTCACTTATCCAGATTTTCCATTTACAGAATTCTATCACTTTGTATTTTCTTTATTACTTCTATTTCCATTTTCATGTCTTGGATAGTTTCCTTCACCTGTTTGTTTTTTCTTGGCTTTCTTGGCATTTTTCAAAGGCTTTATTAATTTCCTCCATTTTTTTTTGTTTTTGTCTTTCCTCAATTTCTTTAAGGGAGTTTTTCATTTGCTCTTTAAGGACCTCTATCATCTTCATAAAGTTGTTTTCTTTTGATTTAGATGCATTGGAATATTTGTGTCTTTCGGTTGGAATATTCATGTCAGCTGTAGGATAGCTGGGCTTTGGTGGTGCCATATTGCCCTGACTATTTTTGATTGTATTTTTACACTGTCATTTAGGCATCTGATTTTGGGATGATTGGGTATAGATCTTGAATTCTGAGTTACTTTGTTTAGTTTATCAACTTATATTACAGTACTCAGCCTCATCCCATCTTTTCCCATATCTCATGGAATCACAAGTCAGCCTGAGAGATTTTTTCTTTGATTGCCTTAATGTCTTTCCAAGTGCAAGGAATTCCAATGTTGAATATTCTCTTGATTATCATATTTTCTTGTACTAAGCCATTATTAAGGTCTCTATCTTCATCAGTGTTTCTCAACCTGTAGGTTGTGACCCTTTGGGGGGTCGAATGACCCTTTCATGAGGGTTGTCTAAGACCATTAGCACAGATATTTAAATTATGATTCATAATAGTAGCAAATTTACAGTTATGAATTATCCACAAAAATAATTTTATGGTTTATGGTCACCATAACATGAGAAACTGTATTAAAGAGATGTAGCATTAGGAAGGTTGAGAACCACTGCTATAGTTGAATGCTTGGGAGCATGCTCAGTTATAGATATTTCCTTTCTCTTGCATTAAAGGATAGACCTAAAGATGTCTTCTATCCTCTTTACTACTTTCTCTTAGTCCTTATTAACTAATTCTTATCCAGGGTTCCAAGTTTTTAGATACTAGGAAGGGCTCACAGATCTAATTTGCACTTTTTTACCCTTTTTCTTCCTATAATCTGTGAGAAATTCTAAGCCAGCACCTCTATTCCATTCCCCCTTTTTCATTTTTCCCATCAAATCATATAATAGTATAATTAATATCACCCACATGCCTTTTTTGCCATTTTAATTTTATATGGTCAAGTTCTTTCTAAGAAGACATCAGATACTAAGTTACATGTTTTGTGGCCCATGCAAAAGCTATGAAATTGATGTCACTTTCAGGAAATATATTTTCTAGGCCATCAGTAGCATTTGGGTATGTCTTCATACTCTTATGGTAGACTCCATTAAGGAGGCATGCCATGCCAACTTATACCAAGTAGTTGAAGATAGATAGCCACCGTAAGATTCCCTCAAGGGTGTTCCATTATCATATGGCTTGGCTTTGGTTTCATGTCCTGTCATTCATTGCAGAGAGCATGCATTAACCACTACAGGCAAAAGGCACATCATCCTATATCACACTGAGAAGAATGATCATATAGGGATTGCTCCCATGATCATTCCACCCTCATAGAACCAGTCTAAGTCGCATTTTTCTGTATCTATTATGGTGGCATGCAATGAAAAATCATTCCTCTACAATTCATCTTTGATTCTGTTCATCCCTGATAAGGATTTTTTTAAATTTTAGTGTTGATTTGTAAACAAAGTCCATTAACTCAAAGTGGGGCGCTGCCCTGATAAGGATTTTTTAAATTTTAGTGTTCATTTGTAAACAAAGTCCATTAACTCAAAGTGGGGCGCTGATGATAGATGAAAGAAATGAAGCCACTCAAGTCTAGCTTTGTGAACTACTGGTTTTATTTATGTTATTTACAGCTGACTCAGAGGCACAGAAAAGTCCACTCCACCATGAGTGATGACACATGAACAGTGCATCCAGGAGCTCACTCCATGACTTGCAGGCAGCTTGATTGTTGAGAACCTTTTCTGCCTAGAAAACATTTCTGCTTACATATATTTGTTTTTAGGAGTTAGCAATCATCTAAATCTGAGCAGCTTGCTGAGCCATGTTAATTTCCTTTGCTCTCTGAGTCTATAAGCACTTCCCTCTTCGAACCATCTAAGAGGGAATGTTTCAATTTAGGAAAAAAAAATAGCTACAGGTTACTATCACAACCTCAGTTTGTTTAAATGTCTGTTTCCTGACTTACTTGTTTCAGGACAATTTTCATTTCCATATATAGTTTTGTCTGCAACGTGTCTACCGTGTTTCTTCTACTTGTGTAGGTCTAGAGAACAAACTCTGAGTAGTTTACTCAGTACTTTACTTATTTCCTTATTTATTTTATTAACATCACACTTAAATATGTGAAATATATAGTTCACTTACTAGGTTTATTTCATGTTGTTTTAAACATCAATCCTAGTGTTGAGTCCCTAGTTATCTTGTCTGATTTGGCTTTGTCTAGGCTTGCTAAATTACAGAGATTATGGGCAGGTCTCAAAGTAAGATAGTTTTATAAAATTCTCTTCCTTAACTCTTGTTTATACTGGTTCTGTTATGGGTTGTGATTGTTTTCTACATTCAGAGGAGGTTCTTTTCTGTTTGTTAGAAATTAAATAAAATCATTTATCTCCTATAAAATAAATTAAGATGATATAGTTGATGGAGTGAAAAAATGAGGGCTACAATCCTGGATCTGCTGGCTAATTTTAAGAAAGCTAACTTCTCTCATGCTTAGTTTCCCATTTTAAAGCTGGATAACAATACTAATTTTAAGGAACTATTTAGAGAATTATAGGATGATTATATAAACCTAGTCCTGTGTTTGACACATAGTAGGTGTTAATCAATCATTATATTTCCTTCTCATTAATCATGCAGCAGCAGTTATAAGCCCATAATAATGGGCTATAGAATGGAATCAAAGCCCTTCCTTAATTGAGATCTGAAACGGAAGGAACATTGAAAAGTTTTTCCAGAAGCAGTGTGAGACTAAGTTTCCTAATTTCTTCTCTGTAGGTGCTAGGATATATAGACATCCAATTTTAACATATATTAGTTTTAAATGAAATGAAAGAACTGAAATCAGGATGCATCTGTTTTGGATTTTTTTTAACACAAACATAGAAAGTGGCTAAACATAAACTCTCAGGTTGCTCCAGCTTTGATAGCAAAATACGAATTCCATTTAACTGGATACATTGATGTAGTTACTTGAAATGTAATCTTTTGGCCATGGAAATTTTTGTTCAGGCAACAGTCTATTATACCACTTTCTTGTCAATATGGGGAAGCATGAATAATGTTTTTTTGTAAGCTAAGCCATCCTTTCCTTATGTATAAAATGCGGTTGCAGAAATTCTAGTAGGCTCAAAGGTGAAATCAGTAAGCCCCACACAGAACTGGACATGAGGGCTCAATATGGAGAGGAGCTCTTGCAGAGCGATTGTCATACTATTTATCAAAATACATACTTTAAATGCTACAGAATTGAACTCTTTTGCAGCATACATTAATATAAATGTGTGTTACTTGTATTCATTTTAAAACTAGCCCTTTTGTAGATGGCATTCATATACTCAAAAATATTTGAAATATTTTAGCTTCAAAAATTTCTACATTTTTTTTAAAAAATTGTACATTTTTATATCCATTTTAGTATATTTAGTCAAAAGTAATTCAATGGCCACTAATGAATACTATCAAAATTATAAATATACACTTATCAAATGCATGTGTATCAGGAAATTACATTATGGACTTATAAAGGGAAAAAATACCCTAAGCACCCTTTCTCCATGGAATAAGTAATGTAAAATGTTTTCAATTTGGAACCACACTACATAGTAAAATAATATATGAATTCAGAGTCAAGCTGATATATAATTTTGAGTTATTTTACTATGTGATACTAACATTGTTACTTAAACTCCATGAGCCTTATTTTCCTAGTTTCTAAATTGAGAACCGTAATACCTACATTTGGAGTTTTGTTAGTTATCAAGCATGTTATCTGCTTTTAGATTCTTTTTTAAAATAATTTTTTATTTTACTCGCATTGGTGTTTTGCCTGCATATATGTAAGGGTGTCAAATTCTCTGGAACTGGAGCTACAGACAGTTGTGAGCTGCCATGTGGGTGCTGGGAATTGAACCTGGCTCCTCTGGAAAAGCAGTCAGTGCTCTTATACTGAGCTGTCTCTCCAGCCCCTGCTTTTAGATTCTTTAACTCGAGATAATATAGCATAGTGAGTCAGGTAGCTACACCTAAATTTAGATTCCTAAGGCTTTGACCTTAGTTTCACAGTCTATTTACTCTCTTTTGTGACTCGAGTAAGTCGTTTTATACCAAAGATAATTTACTTATCTTTGAAGTTACCATGGTAAAAATTGGATAAAGGTATGATTTTATCACTCTCACCAGAAATAAATGATTAATTAGAGCTGATAGTTTTGATACTTAGCCTGCTTTTCATCATCAGTCTACAATATCCACATGTATTGAAACATCACTTTGTGCCCCATGTAGTTATTTAGTCTCTAAATATAAATGAACTATCTATAATTTAATTTTAAAATAATTTAATTTGTTATGGTTACCTATTTATATCTGTTGCTATTTTATTATAAACACAATAAGTGCTTTCTCATTGGTAAGATTAGTAAACTATCTGATGTACTTTATAAAAAATATAGTGAGGATCATGACTAACAAGTGACAATACTTAATTAAATAGAATAATAAATATTAATACATTTATACATAAAATGTTTTGAACATCAAGGTTATTATAGTTAATAACAATGAATTATGTATTTGAAAGTTTCTTAGTTTGTGAGATAAGGTACCAGCTAGCTCATTTAAAGTAACAAAATGTGTTGTATCCCATAAATACAGACAACTTTTATATTTCACCTTTCAGGAAATAAATAAACAAACAGATGAAGATTATAGATTATATCACTTTACCAGCTACATTTGAGCCTAGACTACTTTTGCTCTCACTGTTCAGTTTTCTTCAAATAATATACTTTCTTCTATTATCTTCTAAATGTCAAATGCTCCTTGTTTATGCTTTGAAGTTTGAAAACAAACCACATTCTTGTTGACAGCAGAAAGCTTTTTCTGTTGATGGTATTTGCAAGACTCTTCAAGCCTATTCTTTACAATCATTTCAAATTTTTACTTACAATGAAGCCTTAAGGGAAATAGACTAAAAATTACTAGAAAATAACCTCTTTGGACAACAAGATTATTTACTGTGTCATTAGTGTTTACTTAAGAAAAATCCAGGAAGTCACAGTGTACTTCAGAGTGAACACCAATCTTGTTTTCTGTGTTTAGTACAGACAGCATCCACATGCTCTTTTTTTCATTTTGAAATATATTTTATGTCTGCACATTTTAATTTGTGAAAATATTATACAATGAATGTTGCAGACTGGAGACAGGTTTTTGTTATTTCTTCCATTTTTGGAGAAATATCAATTATAGCTATCTCTGATTTACCTTTTGGGACACTTTTGAAGGTATTATAAGGAAAATGTGATATATGTCACTGCAAAAAATTAACCAATCCCAGGATAATTTCATAGAATGCCACAATGAAGCCAAGAGATTAACTTTTACTACTGCTCTTTGCATGGCAGGCTGTTTCAGATCTTAGAGCTGTCTAGCATCTTTGCTCTTGTAACATGGAGACAATTTAGTAGGTAACATTCAAGTATAGAAATGTGGTAGTCAGATAGTCTGAATGTGTATAACTGGGTAGTAGAGGCTGACTGTTCAAGTTTGATCTATTTGAGTAGGCTCTGACCAAACAAGACATTTTAGTCTTATTGAGTTATCTAGATTTCATCAGGCTATGTTCTGGTAAGATTACTACCTAGTAATGTACAGATCTCTGTGGCTTAAAAGTTAACCTCTTTTATCCAGAAGATCTGGGAAGTTGTCACCTTTTAAAAAAAGCTTCACAGGAAATTCTGATGTGTGGGTTGAGAATTTCCCAGTTACTCTTCCTGATAAAGGAATCTGTCTTTACTTCCCACGTTCTGCAGGCTGAAACTAGCTTCCCAGTGTGAAACCAGTGATTGAGTTGTGCTATGTTGTAGACATCAGAACTCTAAGCTTCAAAATTTAAAAAGAGGGTGATAGTTCACCTCTTATGAATGTAGGCAGCTCCTTTCAATGGATGAATGTAAGGATTCATCAGTGTCATTTTTCTATGACAGAATTTAGTAGACCACTAGCCCAAAGAGAACACAAATACCTGAAAAATTGACCTAGCTATCAGAAATAGGCTCCTAGTTAAAGAAAAGTGAGTTTTTTTTAAATATATACCCAGTAATTAGAATGCTTTAGATTAATTGCACTTTAAAATAAAACTATAGTGTATAATATAAATTTTTTTCAGCCAGTATCTTTTCTTTGTACTTGCTGTACATAATGTCTTTTAATATAGATATTTTAGTTTCACAGACAAAGCCATTGTATATAACATTTCTTAACATGGGAGCTGAATTTCTTTAGCTGTATATAGATGTAGTACATTTACTATCTCAGGAAGTAAAATCTAGTTATTTATGGGACTTTTCAGGTGCAAAGCACTCTTAATACTTTTTTTTCATATCATCATCCATACACAATGATGTTAGAAATACTGGCTATAATCAATATTGAGATAACATAAAAATACAAAATATTTGATTCAACAAAATATTTGCTTCTGTGTGAAAAAGAAATTAACCTTTATTTTGGCAGCAAGCATTTCCAAAGGAAGCAAATGTTTAATCACCGTGGCCAAAATAAATGTTTTCTTTTAGGCTCTTAAGGCAGCCAAATGTTTTCATAGCATTTTAAAAATGTTTCCACCCTTTATTTTTACACAGAAAGTCTCTCTCCTTCCCACCTATCACCACATGGAAATATTCTGCGAATGTATTTTGGCCATGAACACAGCAAAAATGTTTCAAAATGTTGCCTTTGTAAGTGTTGAAAGGATACTCTTCAATGTTAAAGAAACAGAAAACAAAAATGACAGGCTCCACGGTTCAATTTGAAGAAAACTATAAGCAAAAGAACTAAGTCCTAGTCTTGACTGCAGATGATATTTTAAATGGTAATTTTACTTCTTTTAGCTTTTATTGTTTTGATGAATTAGATGTAAATGTACTGAATGCCATCCAATCTGTATTTTGTATTTTCTTTTCATATACTAATACTTATATAATGAATACATGCTATTAATATCAAAATATCCTCTTTCTATACACATGTACATATACACATACACACACTAACACATGTGTATAAATATGCATGTATATAACATTGCTGTAGAGCACACACACACACACACACACACACACACACACACACACAATTCTTGATTGAATTTGTTTTGAAACATGATCTCAATGTGTAGTTCAGAGCAGCCTCTTCCTCACTGTACCGCTTTTATTTCACATTCCTGTATATGGGGATTATAGACTAAGCCATAACTCTGCCCCCAACTCCTCTATGTACCTTTTATTATCATTGTGGTAAGAATGCCTAATCTCATGAATCTTTATTTTTGTGTGCATGGTGTATGCGTTTATTGTGTGCTGCATGCCTGTGTGTACACTGCTGTGCTTGTATCCAAGGAGTCTGTTGGATATCTTTCTCTATAGTAGTTGGTCTCTTAAGGCAGTGACTTTTCTTGAACCTGAAGCCTGCCATTTTGGCTTGTTTGGCTAATCTCAAGGTCCCATTTTCCATCTGCTTCGAGTCCAAGCCTTGAATTGCAGGAACACAATGGACTTTTTATATGGGTGATGGGAATTCAAATGTACATATTCATGTTTACAAAGGGATTGCATGTCCCCACCCCTTCACATGAATTTTTAAATAGGCATTATGCTAATTATATACACAATTTTGTAAGAAGACCCTGAGAGTTTAGTTAATTTGTATAAATGAAACTTTATTCCTATTAAACAACTTTCCATCTCCTCCTATCCACAGTCATTAGAAACTACCATTTTACTTTGTGATTGTTTCTTTGATTATTTTGATAACTCATGTAAGTGAAATAATGGAGTAAAATTTCATAATGTGTCTAATGTCCATCCAAGTTGTTTTTTATTCTAGATCAAAAAGAATTCATATCATATTTTTAGTTTTTAAAATGACATATTCTATTTTCCACGCTTTGTTTTCAAATAAAGTAAAACAAATGAGACAAACAGCTTTCTGAAATTTGGATTAAGTCTTGCTAGCAATATTTATCTCCTAACAGTTGTGTATGGATCCAAACTTTTTCTACTGTAACACAATTATCTCTAAAACTCATCTGAAGTCTTCCTTGCCTCAGTTTTCCATACTGAAGCATAAAGAATGACTGAATGAGTTTGAGTTGAATTTAATGAGGAAGATAAAAAGTGAATATAAATACTAAGCCAAAAATGAGTAATATTCTTCTCCTATACTTCCACTTTCTGTTTCTAATTTCTAAGGAGTTTTACTCATACTGTATTGATAAGATGTTTCAATATAATGTGCAGCTCATCATGCACTATACTACAGTTAAAGAAAAAATTGAAACAATGAATACTTTTAGTTTAACAGTTCTAAGATTCTTGTTTACATTGCTAACAATTGTTGCAATATTATTAATCACCATTATTAAAGATGGTATACCAGATACTAATGCTTCCCTCTTTATCTCTCAGTTCCACTCTCAGGATTGTGTGTGTGAGCATTCACACCTGTGTGTATGTATATTTTCATCTTTGTTCCTTTACATTTTAACTGTCAGTACCTCCAATTTGTTGATTAGAAGTTAAATGACTTCAGTAATATCCAAGCTGGTACATTTGGCAATGATAATAGGTTGAAAACTTTGTAAGCCTTATACTAAAAGAAACATTTACAACCACAATGTATTTTCATCTTAAAAATCTATACAAAGTAGCACACTTTGTTAATAATGCAATAGATGGGTCAAGATTATGAGCTGGACATTTCTTCAGTTCCTAGACTTCACTTAGACTGTAGAATGGGAGTCAGAAGCAATCTTCATTGCCTTGATAAATGATCTGTCTAAAGTTAGGCCCTAAAGCTAACATCTCATAATAATTCTTAAAGATGTATTTGGTGCCATATGACTTAGAATGCAAAAGATGCATGCAACCTACTAATGTGACCTATTTACTTTGCTGTGATTGTTGATCCCTGATTGCTTAGAATACAATGAAAATTTGTGGGTGCTAGTGAGCATATAAGAAATAAACAGGGAAATATACCTAAGATATTTTATTTACATGAAAGAGAGCCTAAGCCAAGTAGTCAGTAACCAGATAGAAGCTTTGCAATTTCAATTTGATTATAAGTACCATTCTTGAGTTTGAATTTCTTTTAAATCAGAAAGACTTTATTTCTGAGTCAATTTTATAAGATATAGTTACTCAGTGTTTATAGATCCAGAATTATTTTTCCTCAATGTTTTCTTTTCTTCTTGAGATTATATTATAATTACATCATTTCTCTCTTCCTTGTCCTCTTTCCAAATGTCCCACATAATTCTTTTTGCTTTCTTTTTAATTTGCAGCCTCTTTTTCTTTATTAATTATTGTTACATGCATGTGTGTATTTGTATATACATATATTCCTAAATATAACGTGCTTTTCTGTGTAATATTACTTGTATGTACATTTTAAGGACTATTCGGTATTGGATAACCAATTGATGTTTTCTTTCTAAGAGAAGACTTTCCTTAGTGTCTGTTGGTTTTTTGTATAGAATTGGGTTTCATTGAACACTGAGGCAGCTGAACAATTTTAAGAGCTTGAGTTCTTTTTAATCACCAATGGGTGATGCAAATAAGTAGAAAGATTAAGTTACATTCAATTGATTTGAAATAAGGTTAGGAAAATGAAACAAAACTTAAATTTTGAATTGGGGAGTAATTCAAATATATAAAATAAGATTATAAAAAATAGCATTTTGGTGAGTGGGGTAGGCAAAATAAATGTTACTTCAGAACTGATGGGACAATGGAATTTATTTAATTGAAAATAATTTTTTTCATAGCATGTATTTTGATCATGGTTTCCCCTCCCTCATCTCCTACTAGATCCTCCCCCACATCCTCACTCATGAAACCTCACATCTTCTTTCTTTAGAATTCAAACAGGAAAAAAGAATTAAAAAAGACAGAAAAATAAAGAAAAAGCATGAGAAACCACACACACACACACACACACACACACACAGAGTCACACAAAAACCATAAAAACACAAAATTGGAAACCATAATATGTAATCAAAAGACTCAAAATATTTGTAATGTGAAAAACAAAATATAAAACCAACAAAAAGTCCAAACAAAGCATTTTGAGAAAAAAATTTCATAACTACAATTGAGTCATAAGGCCTGCATTTAAGTGTGGTTTGTATACCCAGTGAGACTCCACTAGAGAAAACTAGTTTTTCCTTTGAGAATCGTTGACATTTGGAGATAGCTTCTGGGTGAGGGGTGGGGGCTTGTGACCATTACCCTCTGAGCTCAGGGCCCTTGCCTGTCTTGGACCAATGCAGTCTCTGAGCATATTGTCATCATCTCTGTGAATTCATATGTATGTCAATCCTGTTGGGAACACTGGATTTGTAATCATAACATCTGAATAGCATATGTGATTTTATATTTTTCCTGGTATGAACTACTGTGACTCATTCATCATGAGCTTGAAATCCACAATAATACCTACATTTGTCTTCATTTCCTTAAGTAAGCACTAGGGACAGGATCATAGTTTTAAGTTATGGTTGAGTAATAGCACATCAACTGCATTTGCATCACAGGTATACAATTTATAAGAACATCAATATATTTGACCTTAACACATTCATGTTTTGGATATATGTTCTATTTTTCCTATTACATAATTTATTTTTTTTTTCTGATGGAGTATATACATGCTATGAACCATCCTCAGAATCATTCCTACTTGGGAAATTGGCAGTGATTACCATTGCCTTTGAATTTAGGTTTTGATTTTGGATTTTAATTAAGTAAATATTTTGTGGAATCACACTTTCTCACTAAGTGTTTTACTCATATGCCAGAATTTTCTCTGTAGTGCTGAATCTTTGTCTGCCTGTTGAATGTTATTTCTTTCAAACAAAAGTATATGGTCTTAGATTATGATATATTTAAAGGAATTAAGATTTGTCTTTGTTACTTCTAGTAAAATTGGTGGGATTTTTTTATATTACTTTATGTTTTTATTTATATATTGTGTAGTATATATTTATTTCCGGTTATTGAACTGATAGCTTAGTTTCATTGTTTTATTTTTGCTCTGTATACTTAGAAACTTTTAAGAATGATAAGCAGCAAGGGCTAGGGAGATGTCATAGTTGGTATCCTAGGATTTCTATTGCTGTGTTGGAAACAAGATGACCAAAAAGCAAGCTGGGGAATAAAGGGTTTATTCGGCTTATACTTCCATATCACCATTATCATCAAAAGAAGTCAGGATAGGATCTCAAGCAGGGCAGGAACCTGGAGGTAAGATGCAGAGGTCATAGAGGGGTGTTACTTACTGTCTTGCTCCTCATGGTTTGCTAATCCAGCTTTTTTATAGAACCTAGGACCACTAGCCTAGGGATGGCACCACCAAACAAGTGCTGGGCCCTCCCTCCCTCAATCACTAATTGAGAAAATCCCTTACAGCTGAAACTTATAGAAGCATTTTCTCAGTTGAAGTTTCCTCCTTTCAGATAACTCTAGCTTGTGTCAAGTTGACATAAGCCTAGACAGCACAGTTGGTAAAGGAGTTTGCTTTTGAGAGCCCAACAACCTCATTTTGAACCTCAGAGCCTGCATCTAAATCCTGGGGATGGTAGTAGTGCTTGTAACCACAGCACTAGGGAGGTTAAGGCAGAAGTAGTGTAGCCTACATAGCAAATTCTAGGTCAGTGGGATACTTTCTGAAACAATGGTGGGAGGCATCTGAGGTTAAATTTTGGCCTACACACACATACACACTCACAAACACACACACACAAATGAATACGCAACCACATCCACACAAGCATATGGACACACAAATAATAATAAAAATAATAACAATGAAACAGTTTAAAATGTTCTCATCAGATGAAAATATTACCTGACAGCCTTGTGCATTAACTTCTAACATCTACACAGGAAGTTTATTTCTTCTGAAAAATTTCTACTCAGATGCTGAAAAATCAGTTTTGGATCCAAAATAGCCAATTTTCAGTGGATGTAGAGAATTAGGTTACATAGCTTATAAGTGGTTTAGCATGGGATTCATTGACATTTGTGGATATTTAACATTCAGAGAATTGAAATTTACCATAATTTGGGAAGTAAATTAGAGAAAGAATCTAAAGAGACAAGCTACAATTGAATTCTTCATAAATGATTTCATTTGGTTACTTCCCCTAATATATAAAAGACAGAAACCATTGACCCTTGTGTAGGCCATTAAAATCACTATGGTATTACCAAAATATCCTGTAATGGGCCTGACAGGTGGATCAGCATGTAATGGTACTTGGCACCAAGCTTGATGACTGGAGCTCAATCTTTGGGACCCAAATGTTGAAAGGAGAGAGTCCACTTGTGTAAGTTGTCTCCTGACCTGCACAATGTGTCACAGGCAACACCGTCCAATAAATAAATAAATAATTATCTGTTTTAAAACGTCCCATAATATTAAAGCATAAGAAAAATACATCATTTAGACTAATATCTTCAGGCTAACAAATATGGTTGTCCAGAGAGGTTAGATAACTTGTTAAAGATCATAGAGAAGATAATACAAGCTCCAAATTTGTAATAATACTCTCATGTCTGCCTGCTCATTTTATAACTCCTAGATGTTTAGTGAAACTGTTTTCCTACATTTTGCTACATAGATATTTTCTGTAGTTAAGTTGTGCTAAAGTGATATACTTTATAATGTCTCCATAAACTTTTAATTGTAGATATTATAGCAGGCTTTCTCAGACCACGAGCTCCCATATCTTGATTTGGAGACTTATTGTTAGTTATGAATGCTCGGCCTTATTTTATGCTTGTGCCACCAACTCTCCTAACTTGATTTAACCTGTTTCTCTTCATCTACGTTTTGCTTCAGAGATTTTTACCTTTCTTTTATTCTGTATGTCCTACCTTACTCCTTCCTCCGTTTCTGGCTGTCTGGCTCCTTTTTTCTCTGTACCTGCCAGCCCACCTATCCCTCTTCTGTGTGGCTATTGACTGTTCAGCTTTTTATTAAACCGATCAGGTGCCTTAGGCAGGCAAGGTGAAACAACAACTTATCTTTACATAGTTAAACAAATGCAGCATAAACAAAAGCAACACACCTTTACATAATTAAACAAATTCAGCAGAGACAATTGTAGCAAATTTTTACATAGTTAAACAATTATTCTGCAATAATATTGTTTGCTCCACCTTGTGAAGGGTTCTTACGTGGAGCAGAGAGGAATGAGAAAGTATCAGATAGAAAGAGAGACCGACGAGAAGAAAGACAGAAACACAAATTAGATTTGGGAGGACCTGTGTATTGGGTAGCCATTACAGCTTTGATCTGAAGTTCCAATCCCCATTGAGGCTTTGGTAATTGTCATGTCTACAAGGCAGGGCCGAGAGAGGACCACGTAGGTCACCAGATATTGGTGAAATTATTAAGGCCACTCCACGTAGTTAAAAGGGAGATTCATTTTGTGGGGTAACTTACAAGTGAAGGGATAGGTTACAGGGTTTGGGAAAGGTGTAGCACAGTCCAGCGGTGTTCTCTGGAGAACTCTGCTTGGTCTGCCTCCAGTGTCCAGGGTCCAAGAACCAAGAGAGCTGGCACATCCAGATCTCAGGTCTTAAGCGTCGTCTCTTAGCCCCGCCTTGTAGGCGTGACAATTACCGAAGCCTCAATGGGGATTGGAACTACCAGATCAAAGCTGAAATGGCTACCCACTACAGACCTGGGTCAATGCCCACCAGCCACTTCCTTTATTCAATTTATAACAATGCCTAGGGGAGGAGCAAAAGACCTCCCCCTTGAAAGATCAAAGAACACTGCACAGCCAAGTGTAGAACCTTCAAAACACCTGGTAATCATGCCCATGGTCAGATCATTCCATTATGCAGCCCTGCTGGGTAAAGAAAGCCCACATTGTCTGACCCTGACCCTGAGTAAGTTCTCACTAGGAAGCCCCTGTGGGTCTCCACAATCTTTGCCTAGTTAAACAAATATCCCACAAAAAGAAAAAAAATTAAATCTACAATTATTTAAAAATAGAAAGTAGTGATCTCCAAGGAAACATTTGTTTTAGAAAACATGACCTGATGATTTGCAGGTGATAGTAAATGTTTAACAATGGATGGGGATAGTGTGTGCCCTGATATTTAAAGCTGCTTGTTTCCATGGTAGAAATACTTTGACCATGGCTAATTTCAAGTAATAGGTTCTTAATATTTACATTGGGAAGTGATACACACAATTAGTGGTTACAAGTACATATAAGCTGATGCAAGCATGTTACTATTTCACAGCAAAAATGATGCATAACTGTGGTGGTAATCTAATTGTACTGAAATATTATTTTGATTGTATGTTAATAAATAAAGTTGTCTGGGGGTCAGAGCTATTAGAGCCATAGCAAGAGTGTGGCGGTGGTGGCACACGCCTTTAATCCCATAAGATCTCTGTGTGTTCAGAGTCAGAGCTATTAGAGCCATAGCAAGAGTGTGGCGGTGGTGGCACACGCCTTTAATCCCATAAGATCTCTGTGTGTTCAGGGATACAGCCAGCATTGGAGACATATGCCTTTAAGACCTAGGGGGCTGTACATTCAGACAGTGACGAGGCAGTCATGTGTTTGGGTTTACAACCAATGAGAAGGCAGAACAACATACTATAAAAAAACAAGCCGACAGGAAGTAGGTCCTTTTTTCGCGAAGCTGGGACAGCAGAAGGAAGGGTGAGATTTAGCTCTGAGCTCTGACCTCTTGGCTTTCTCTTTTACATTGTTTCTGTGTTTCTTATTTAATAAGACTGTTGGTTACATCTACACATAACCAGTTAAAGTGAGGAGAATAAGAGGCTGAATGCACTGCCTTCAACGGGACATATGAAATACATATCACTCTTGTCAAATCTCAGGGAATATCATAGAAGAAATGGAAAGAATCAAAGAACTAGAGGATGGGGAGAAGTGCTGTGAAATGCTGTCTTCTAGACATGACATGAGTAACACACATATGAACTCCCAGCAGCTGTAATTGCCTCCACAAAATGAAGGTAGGCCAAATCCAAGCATAGGTGAAGTAGTAGCTGATCTCCAGGCTCCACCCCTTATAGAGGCTCTTTCAGCAGTGAATAGTTGCTAGGGAAAGGAGAATCACTTTTTCAAAGATGTGACCACTGGTAGCTTTCCCATGCTATAGTGGATGGCCCCACACCCATCCACATATGGCAGCACTAATTTGACTTAGTTACCAAAACAAAAAACAAAGCTATGACGTTGGGATGAATGCATGTTGGGGGATAGGGAGGAGGTTAGGATAAATAGGGTATAGAAATGGTCATATTTCATTGCACACACACATATAATTCTCAAATATAAAGAATATATATCTATAGCTATTTTTATGTATTAAAAGTGGTACTTTGAATTACTGTTGTTTACTCAAAGGAGTATGTACAATTTCACATTAAGCAGTAGATGTCAGTAGGAAAATAATCAAAACAAAAGAGAAGAAACTTCAATAACAATATGTATAGCAAATTTGGGACAAAATCCCTATACCTTTAATTTTAACCTTAGGTCCTAAGTCATGTAGCATATCTCCTAAAAGAACATATTTTACCCATATCACACACTCCTACTCATGCCTTCAAGGAAGAAAATGGTACAAAACAATACCATATTAGGTAGGATTTTTTTTTTTGGAAAATAAACCATAGTCTTCCAGCATAGTGTTTCAGAGGACAGAGGACGGAAACATCTTGTATTCGTTGCAGTTTATTTGGAACACAACTTCTTAGATTTTCTGTGGTACTCTTAGTCAGAGGTAATTAACCACCAATTTTAGAGCACTCTGCCAATTGCACAATGTTAATGTTTAATTAGCAAAAGGGAAGCACCTGTAGTGTGAAGGAAGAGGCTCCAAGATTAGACTATACACATGCAGTTTGCAACAAAAGACAAATTAAATGAACATACTTATCTTCAGGGAAAATATAGTTACTAAGTTGTTAGATAGCTTCAACTTATGGGAAGTAAAATCAGTAAGTAACCTTTTGCATATATAATTCATTGTTGGCTTTTTACCAATGATGAGTGTTTGTTAGCTTTCCTGTCCATTTAGCACAAAGGGAGGCTGGTTATGCTTGGAACAATGAATAAAAGATTAAAAGATTTAAAATGATTGTTCTTGGTAAGAGGCCTAAGGTGAAACTCTGGTGTATTTAATGTGTAAATTATAATGTGTGCAGATGTGAAGAAGGGTTTTGTGAAATGCTCATTTCATCACAGAATGTCAAGGAAGCTGTCGGAAAGTTTGTACTCTTTAGTGAGGAAAAGTCTTTGATAATCGCCTCATAATTGTTATATACAAAAGATAAATGAGTAGTTTAGGTTAAATTCAA